>NW_027008862.1:57500-60000 GCF_036934945.1 Oncorhynchus masou masou
GGATTCAGAAAGTCGTGTAGTGTATGCCTGGCATAAGCCTAACGACAGTCATGGATGTTCCTGTTTCATCAGGGAGCCACAAACATAATGGCAACAAATGGAATCACTGAATACACGTTATGTTTATAATTGAATCCAGCCACAGACCAGAAAGAAGCTAAACAAATCATTTTGCATTCGAATTTCACATTGTTTAAAGTTGAGAGTTATCATTCACACAAGGTAATGAGACTATACATCCAGGATAATATGGGACAGATGGCCTCATGTATAGACCCTCCAACAAATAAATAAGACCAAGGACATCCAGAACCATCAGAGGAACTGTGTTTAATTAAAACCAGCTACCCAAATCATTCATGTCAGTGGTTGACAGTATACAGGTATTATTGCATGCTGAGGAACCAATCGCAGTGAAATGAGATTACATCTGGTCATGATCCGTTTCCTATATGTCATTCAGGTAAGTTTAGTAGATTGGCTTGGTATCATCGTTGGTGTAGTTGGTTGGCTAGCAAGCAACACTTTAGGGAAAACTGGTCCAGCCACTAACTGTAGTTAGTTGAAATAAAGGGTTATCGGTTGAATGTGGAAGTGCATCGGACAGGCCTTGCACTTTGAAACCCACTCCCACCATGACGTATAGCACTGCCCACCAGGCGAAATGGAGTGGAAAGAGTGTGTCCCGAAGGAGAAACAGAGACAGAGAGAAGCCTGTGGGTTTCATGTTGGACAAAGATGAAGGCAATGTAGGTGGATGGATATTACAGTGGAGGGGTTGGCTGGACATGTGCCACACCTCAGGCTGGTTGATACTTTCACCCAAGACAGAGGTGGATAAAGAGCAGGAATTCACTGGCGAAGTGAAATGCTGTGGTCTCAATGCAGAGTGAAGGATGGCTAAGGCATGGTCAACAGAAAGAGGAGCTCACCTACAGCATCTGACTGAACTGACTGACATTCACTCCAGAAAGACATTCCCTTGTCTCCATCCAGAAAGACATTCCATTGTTTCCATCCAGAAAGACATTCCCTTGTCTCCATTCAGAAAGACATTCCCTTGTCTCCATCCAGAAAGACATTCCCTTGTCTCCATCCAGAAAGACATTCCCTTGTCTCCATCCAGAAAGACATTCCCTTGTCTCCATCCAGAAAGACATTCCCTTGTCTCCATCCAGAAAGACATTCCCTTGTCTCCATCCAGAAAGACATTCCCTTGTCTCCATCCAGAAAGACATTCCCTTGTCTCCATCCAGAAAGACATTCCCTTGTCTCCATCCAGAAAGACATTCCCTTGTCTCATTCAGAAAGACATTCCCTTGTCTCATTCAGAAAGACATTCCCTTGTCTCATTCAGAAAGACATTCCCTTGTCTCATTCAGAAAGACATTCCCTTGACTCATTCAGAAAGACATTCCCTTGTCTCATTCAGAAAGACATTCCCTTGTCTCCATCCAGAAAGACATTCCCTTGTCTCCATCCAGAAAGACATTCCCTTGTCTCCATCCAGAAAGACATTCCCTTGTCTCCATCCAGAAAGACATTCCCTTGTCTCGTTCAGAAAGACATTCCCTTGTCTCATTCAGAAAGACATTCCCTTGACTCATTCAGAAAGACATTCCCTTGTCTCATTCAGAAAGACATTCCCTTGTCTCCATCCAGAAAGACATTCCCTTGTCTCCATCCAGAAAGACATTCCCTTGTCTCCATCCAGAAAGACATTCCCTTGTCTCCATCCAGAAAGACATTCCCTTGTCTCCATCCAGAAAGACATTCCCTTGTCTCCATCCAGAAAGACATTCCCTTGTCTCCATCCAGAAAGACATTCCCTTGTCTCCATCCAGAAAGACATTCCCTTGTCTCCATCCAGAAAGACATTCCCTTGTCTCATTCAGAAAGACATTCCCTTGTCTCATTCAGAAAGACATTCCCTTGTCTCATTCAGAAAGACATTCCCTTGTCTCATTCAGAAAGACATTCCCTTGACTCATTCAGAAAGACATTCCCTTGTCTCATTCAGAAAGACATTCCCTTGTCTCATTCAGAAAGACATTCCCTTGTCTCATTCAGAAAGACATTCCCTTGTCTCATTCAGAAAGACATTCTCTTGACTCATTCAGAAAGACATTCCCTTGTCTCGTTCAGAAAGACATTCGCTTGACTCATTCAGAAAGACATTCCCTTGACTCATTCAGAAAGACATTCCCTTGACTCCATCCATGTGTCCATGTTGGGACCAGAGTTGAGGACATTAACCTGTTCCAGACCAGCTCTCACCCTCCCAACCCCATGAGTCAGCCAACATGCAGGGAAATGTAAGCAAGCTAAGCTCTTAAGCCCTCCAGGGGTGTCTGCTGCTCTCCTGGGCCCTGGTAGAACGTTGGGAGAACATGGGTAGAACGTTACAACAGGGTCTGGTGTTCTAATTCCTAATTCTATGGTCTGGTGCATCAGTGTGGTCTGCCGGTGAGTGGAGAACGCTCTGTCTTTCACCATCTAT
>NW_027008862.1:65000-67613 GCF_036934945.1 Oncorhynchus masou masou
TCTCTCTGTCTTTACAGTGTGTATGTGATGTGAGGGTCTTTACTATCTCTCTCTGTCTTTACAGTGTGTATGTGATGTGAGGGTCTATCTCTCTCTGTCTTTACAGTGTGTATGTGATGTGAGGGTCTATCTCTCTCTGTCTTTACAGTGTGTATGTGATGTGAGGGCCTATCTCTCTCTGTCTACTTTACAGTGTGTATGTGATGTGAGGGTCTATCTCTCTGTCTTTACAGTGTGTATGTGATGTGAGGGCCTATCTCTCTGTCTTTACCTATCTCTCTCTGTCTTTACAGTGTGTATGTGATGTGAGGGTCTATCTCTCTCTGTCTTTACAGTGTGTATGTGATGTGAGGTCTATCTCTCTGTCTTTACTATCTCTCTGTCTTTACAGTGTGTATGTGATGTGAGGTCTATCTCTCTGTCTTTACTATGAGGGCCTCTCTCTGTCTTTACAGTGTGTATGTGATGTGAGGGTCTATCTCTCTGTCTTTACAGTGTGTATGTGATGTGAGTGGTCTATCTCTCTCTGTCTTTACAGTGTGTATGTGATGTGAGGGCCTAGGGTCTCTCTCTGTCTTTACAGTGTGTATGTGATGTGAGGGTCTATCTCTCTGTCTTTACAGTGTGTAGTGTGATGTGAGGGTCTATCTCTCTGTCTTTACAGTGTGTATGTGATGTGAGGGCCTATCTCTCTCTGTCTTTACAGTGTGTATGTGATGTCTGTCTCTCTGATGTGATGTGATGTCTATCTCTCTCTGTCTTTACAGTGTGTATGTGATGTGAGGGTCTATCTCTCTCTGTCTTTACAGTGTGTATGTGATGTGAGGGTCTAGGGTCTCTCTCTGTCTTTACAGTGTGTATGTGATGTGAGGGTCTATCTCTCTCTGTCTTTACAGTGTGTATGTGATGTGAGGGCCTATCTCTCTCTGTCTTTCTCTCTCTGTCTTTACAGTGTGTATGTGATGTGAGGGCCTATCTCTCTCTGTCTTTACAGTGTGTATGTGATGTGAGGGTCTATCTCTCTCTGTCTTTACAGTGTGTATGTGATGTGAGGGTCTATCTCTCTGTCTTTACAGTGTGTATGTGATGTGAGGGTCTGTCTCTCTGTCTTTACAGTGTGTATGTGATGTGAGGGTCTAGGGTCTATCTCTCTGTCTTTACAGTGTGTATGTGATGTGAGGGGTCTCTCTGTCTTTACCTATCTCTCTCTGTCTTTACAGTGTGTATGTGATGTGAGGGTCTGTCTCTCTGTCTTTACAGTGTGTATGTGATGTGAGGGTCTATCTCTCTGTCTTTACAGTGTGTATGTGATGTGAGGGGTCTTTCTGAGGGTCTCTCTGTCTTTACAGTGTGTATGTGATGTGAGGGTCTATCTCTCTGTCTTTACAGTGTGTATGTGATGTGAGGGTCTATCTCTCTCTGTCTTTACTGTCTTTGTCTTTACAGTGTGTATGTGATGTGAGGGTCTATCTCTCTGTCTTTACAGTGTGTATGTGATGTGAGGGTCTATCTCTCTCTGTCTTTACAGTGTGTATGTGATGTGAGGGTCTATCTCTCTGTCTTTACAGTGTGTATGTGATGTGAGGGTCTATCTCTCTCTGTCTTTACTCTCTCTGTCTTTACAGTGTGTATGTGATGTGAGGGTCTATCTCTCTGTCTTTACAGTGTGTATGTGATGTGAGTGTGTATGTGATGTGAGGGTCTGTCTCTCTGTCTTTACAGTGTGTATGTGATGTGAGGGTCTATCTCTCTGTCTTTACAGTGTGTATGTGATGTGAGAGTCTATCTCTCTCTGTCTTTACAGTGTGTATGTGATGTGAGGGTCTGATCTCTCTGTCTTTACAGTGTGTATGTGATGTGAGGGTCTGTCTCTCTGTCTTTACTGAGGGTCTCTCTGTCTTTACAGTGTGTATGTGATGTGAGGGCCTATCTCTCTCTGTCTTTACAGTGTGTATGTGATGTGAGGGTCTATCTCTCTCTGTCTTTACAGTGTGTATGTGATGTGATGGTCTATCTCTCTCTGTCTTTACAGTGTGTATGTGATGTGAGGGTCTATCTCTGTCTTTACAGTGTGTATGTGATGTGAGGGTCTATCTCTCTCTGTCTTTACAGTGTGTATGTGATGTGAGGGTCTATCTATCTCTCTGTCTTTACAGTGTGTATGTGATGTGAGGGTACTATCTCTCTGTCTTTACAGTGTGTATGTGATGTGAGGGTCTATCTCTCTGTCTTTACAGTGTGTATGTGATGTGAGGGTCTATCTCTCTGTCTTTACAGTGTGTATGTGATGTGAGGTCTATCTCTCTGTCTTTACAGTGTGTATGTGATGTGAGGGTCTATCTCTCTCTGTCTTTACAGTGTGTATGTGATGAGGGTCTATCTCTCTGTCTTTACAGTGTGTATGTGATGTGAGGGCCTATCTCTCTGTCTTTCTGAGGGTCTATCTCTCTGTCTTTACAGTGTGTATGTGATGTGAGGGTCTATCTCTCTCTGTCTTTACAGTGTGTATGTGATGTGAGGGTCTATCTCTCTGTCTTTACAGTGTGTATGTGATGTGAGGGTCTATCTCTCTGTCTTTACAGTGTGTATGTGATGTGAGGGTCTATCTCTCTC
>NW_027008863.1:0-67592 GCF_036934945.1 Oncorhynchus masou masou
ATGAATTGAAAAATGACAATGATGAACTCTGTTATACAATACTGTCCATTCCTCTAAAGTGCTATACCATGATGAATCTTTGTTTCGTCTTTTCTTTTCTGGTGTGTGTATGTGAGTGTGGCAGGCATCCCATTCCACTGTGTGGGTGCATCTCCCCTCTCTCTCTCTCTCTCTCTCTCTCTCTCTGGCAGGCTCAATGGAGGTGCTCCCCAGGGCCCCCTCCCCTGCCTACCTCTTTCATCTCTCTGGCCTGGGGGCCCATCCACCTCCGCTGTGCCCAGAGAGAGGCAGAGCGAGGCGCAGAGAGACACAGAGGGAATACACATCATAGAAGGAGAGGTTGCTGCAGTGCACAGGGCTGACAGAGGCTAGGTCAGGTGGCCTGCAGCTCCACAGACAGGTGGATGGAAACTAACTCAATCTTTATGAATCTCTCTGGAGAGGCCAGGATGACTGAGTCCAGGTGAAAGGTGACCATAGGTTAGTTACTGGGGCTGGTATATTATGATTGGTGAAGTCTTCTGTAGATAGACCTCAAAGTGGGCCTCTTGACGTTGGCAGACGTTATCCACTGAGTGTACAAAACATTAGGAACACCTGCTCTTTCCATGACAGACTGACCAGGTGAATCAAGGTGAAAGCTATGATCCCTTATTGATGTCACTTGTTAAATCCACTTCAATCAGTGTAGATGAAGGGGAGGAAACAGGTTAAAGAAAGATTCATAATCCTCAAGACAATTGAGACATGTATTGTGTATGTGTGCCATTCAGAGCGTGAATGGGCAAGACAAAAGATTTAAGTACCTTTGAACGGGGTATGGTAGTAGTTGCCAGACGGACCGGTTTGTGTCAAGAACTGCAGTGCTGCTGGGTTTTTCACACTCAGCAGTTTCCTGTGTGTGTCAAAAATGGTCCACCACCCAAATGACATCCAGCAAACTTGACAAAACTGTGGGAAGCATTGGGGTCAACATGGGCCAGCATCCCTGTGGAACGCTTTCGACCCCAAAGAATTGAGGCTGTTCTGAGGGCAAAAGTGGGTGCAACTCAATATTAGGAAGGTGTTCCTAATGTTTTGTACACTCAGTGTAGATACTGTAAACAGTGTATGGGCATTGGCCAGAGGAATCTTTCAAGTTAGGCTTGGAATGTACAGTGTTTGTTGTACCCAGCTGAAGTGATTCAGTGTTGTGTCAGTTTGCTTTGGACTGTAAGTCGGTAAATATGAAGAAGGCTGTGGTGGTGCTCTATTGTGACTGGCTGTGACACAGGAAGAAGGCTGTGGTGGTGCTCTATTGCGACTGGCTGTGACACAGGAAGAAGGCTGTGGTGGTGCTCTATTGCGACTGGCTGTGACACAGGAAGAAGGCTGTGGTGGTGCTCTATTGCGACTGGCTGTGACACAGGAAGAAGGCTGTGGTGGTGCTCTATTGCGACTGGCTGTGACACAGGAAGAAGGCTGTGGTGGTGCTCTATTGCGACTGGCTGTGACACAGGAAGAAGGCTGTGGTGGTGCTCTATTGCGACTGGCTGTGGTGGTGCTCTGTTGCGACTGGCTGTGACTGTGGTGGTGCTCTGTTGCACAGGAAGGAAGGCTATGTGGTGCTCTATTGCGACTGGCTGTGGTGGTGCTCTGTTGCGACTGGCTGTGACACAGGAAGAAGGCTGTGGTGGTGCTCTATTGCGACTGGCTGTGACACAGGAAGAAGGCTGTGGTGGTGCTCTATTGTAACTGGCTGTGACACAAGAAGAAGGCTATGGTGGTGCTCTATTGCGATGTGACTGGCTGTGACACAGGAAGAAGGCTGTGGTGGTGCTCTAGCTGGCTGCGGCACAGGAAAACCCTACTCTTTGTAACTGGCTGTGACACAGGAAGGCTCTCTAATGACTGCCACACATTATTAAGGCACTTATATACATATATATTTACCTTTATTTAACTAGGCAAGTCAGTTATTAAGAACAAATTCTTATTTTCAATGACGGCCTAGGAACAGTGGGTTACCTGCCTGTTCAGGGGCAGAACGACAGATTTGTCAGCTCGGGGATTTGAACTTGCAACCTTCCGGTTACTAGTCTAACACTCTAACCACTAGGCTACCCTGACGCCACCCTAAATAACATAAAACAAAATATAAAACAGTACATCACATATCATTATTAGACCACTACATATCTACAATACAAAATGTATATTACCACCATACAACAATATTACAATGTGCATATGCATGTCTGTACTTGTGTGTGTGTGTGTGTGTGTAGTGTCTGTGTTTTGTTGATGTCATGACGAAGTTTGCTAATATTGCCAATTAAAAAAATAATTAAAGTAGTCTGTCATTTAATGAATGATGGAGCTGAGTTTGCCTTTTCCTCAAAATGTAATTTAATGTGCTCCAAAGCTTTAAACAAAATCTTATTTCATTTATCTCTGTTTCATAGTATAGTTTACTTTTATTCAGTTTAGTCACATGATTTCTCAATTTGCCGTATGTTTGCCAATTGGTTGTGCAGCCAGACTTACATTGCATTCGGAAAGCATTCATACCCCATTTTGTGATATTATAGTTTTTTCTAAAATGGATAAGGTTATGAAATAAGTATTCAGACCCTTTATTAAGTACTTTGTACAACCTCAAGTCTTCTTGGGTATGACACTACAAGCTTGGCACACCTGTATTTGGGGAGTTTCTCCCATTCTTCTCTGCAGATCCTCTCAAGCTCTGTCAGGTTGGTTGCTGCACAGCTATTTTCAGGTCTCTCCAGAGATGTTCGATCAGGTTCAGGTCCAGAGTGTGGCTGGGCCACTCAAGGATATTCAGAGACTTGACCCAAAGCCACTGCTGCATTGTCTTGGCTGTGTGCTTAGGGTCATTGTCCTGTTGGAAGGTGAACCTTTGCCCCAGTCTGAGGTCCTGAGTGCTCTGGAGCAGCTTTTCATCAAGGATCTCTCTGTACTTTGCTCCGTTCATCTTTCCCTCGATCCTGACTAGTCTCACAGTCCCTGCCGCTGAATACCATCCCCACAGCCTGATGCTGCCACCACCACCATGCTTCACCGTAGGGATGGTGCCAGGTTTCCTCCAAACATGATGCTTGGCATTCAGGCCTAAGAGTTCAATCTTGGTTTCTTTAGCTGCCTTTTGGCAAACTCCAAGTGGTCTGTCATGTGCCTTTACTGAGGGGAGGCTTCCATCTGGCCACTCTACCATAAAGGCCTGATTGGTGGAGTGCTGCAGAGATGGTTGTCCTTCTGGAAGGTTCTCCCACCTCCACAGAGGAACTCTGGAGCTCTGTTAGAGTGACCTTAGGGTTCTTGGTCACCTCCCTGACCAAGGCCCTTCTCCCCCGATTGCTCAGTTTGGCCGGGCGGCCAGCTCTAGGAAGAGTCTTGGTGGTTCCAAACTTCTTCCATTTGAGAATGATGGAGGCCACTGTGTTCTTGGACGTTCAATGCTGCAGACGTTTTATGGTACACTTCCCCAGATCTGTGCGTTGACACAATCCTGTCTCGGAGCTCTACGGCCAATTCCTTGGGACCTTATATAGTCCGGTGTGCGCCTTTCCAAATAATGTCCAATCAATTGAATTTACCACAGGTGGACTCCAATCAAGTTGTAGAAACATCTTAAGGATGATCAATGGAAACAGGATGCATCTGAGCTCAATTTTGAGTCTCATAACAAAGGGTCGAAATACTTATGTAAATAAGGAATTTCTGTTTTCTTATTTGTAATACATTTACAAACATTTCTAAAAACCTGTTTTCGCTTTGTCATTATTGGGTATTGTGTATAGTTTGATGACATGTTTTATTTAATGCATTTTTGAGTAACGTAACAACGTCTGGACAAAAGGGAAGACGTCTGAATATCATCAATCCAAGGGTATTAAACCGTTGTTACAGTCGTTTTCTTAATTGGTTCATGCTTATTAGTAACTGTAATCATTTTTATAAATGTATCAATTGCAGTGTCTGGTTGCTCCTTATTACACCACAGACCAGCAAATATTCTTTACATAATCAACATAGGAATCATTGCAAAACTTATTGTATGACCTCTTATACACTATATTAGCCCCAGCCTTTGGAACTTTGGTTATCGCAGCTATGGCTGCTATAGTGTGATGGATACTTCTTTAAAGCACATTTCGGCAGCATAGGTAAAGATGTGATCAATACATGTTGATGATTTCATTCCTGTGCTGTTTGTAACTACCCTGGTAGGTTAACTGATAACCTGAACCAGGTTGCAGGCACTGGTTACAGTTTGAAGCGTTTTCTTGAGCTTTGTGAAAACCCAGTCAATATTAAAATGACCCATAAAAATATACCTCTCTGTTGATACCAAATACATTATCAAGCATTTCGCACAATTATCCAGATACTGACTTAGTGGTCTATAGCAGCTTCCCGCAGGAATGGGCTTTAGGTGAGGCGGATGAACCTGTAGCCATATTACATCAACATAATTTAACATGAGATGCATCTCTAAGCAGGAATGTGGTTCTGAAAATAGACCCCAACACCGCCCACACTGGCATTTCTGTCTTTTCTGTAGATGTTATAACCATGTATTGCTACCACTGTATCGTCAAAGGTATTATCTAAGTGAGTTTCAGAGATTGTCAAAATAAGATTGTCATCTGTAACTAAAAAGTTATTGATTTCAGGAACTTTGTTTTTTGGGCTACATATGTTAATGTAGGCTATTTTTAGTACTTTCTGGGAGTCTTGATAGTTTTTATTGCTTTACTGTGAAGCTTATCAGTAGTAGACATGACAATGTTATTTATGTTTGAGCTGTTAATGCAGGGTGAGCTGCATACAGTGGACTTCCTACTAGGGCACACTGCCTCGGTGCTAATAGTATAACTCTGGTTCATCGGGACATGATTACTGAATACAACAGTTGTAGGATCAACAGAGGCATTCAGGGCATAAATTAAGTTACTTGCATTGTGTCTGCTAACACCCCTGGGACAATGTACATTTGCAGCAGCACCCCGAGAACTCAGCGACACAACGGTAGGGAAATATCTGAGCTGTAGTGGTGCTTGAATGTGACTGGCTGTGACACGGGAAGAAGGCTGTAGTGGTGCTCTAATGTGACTGGCTGTGACATAGATGCCATAATGAGTTAGTGCAGAGCCAGGGACTTGTGGAGCAGGGTTGGAAGTGTGTTCACAGCTGAGTCCTCTGGGCCAACACTGACTGTCTTCAAGAGTTATGGATATTTTTAACTCTGAGATGTACATTATTTTGATGAGGTCTGTGGAAGGCTGCTGGAATGTATTAGCCATGGATAATATCCAGATTTTAATATCCAGATTTTAATGGGCATATCTGTTATCTAAATAAGAGTGAATCGTATTCTTGGACTTGCCAAGTATTGCTGTAAAAGGATTTGGCCACTACGAGCTTTTTCATCAAAGCTGAGTTCCCAGAAGTTGCAGGCCAGTAGTAGGAGATCCTCCTTGCAATGTGTATAACACATGTGAGCATTTGGAAGATCTCATCTGTAAATCATATGCTCTGCCCTTCCTGGTGGAATAACCCCTCATCCCCTCCTCCACTGACAACACTGCCCTTCATCCCCTCCTCCACAGACTACACAGCCGCTCATCCCCTCCTCCACAGACGACACTGCCCTTCATCCCCTCCTCCACAGACTACACTGCCCCTCTTTCCCTTCTCCACAGACTACACTGCCCCTCATCCCCTCCTCCACACACTACACTGCCCCTCATCTGTTCCTCCACAGACTACACTGCCCTTCATCCCTTCCTCCACAGACTACACTGCCCCTCATCCCTTCCTCCACTCACTACACTGCCCTTCATCCCTTCCTCCCCTCACTACACTGCCCCTCATCCCCTCCTCCACAGACCACACTGCCCCTCACCACCTCCTCTCATCTTCTCCTCCACAGACTACACTGCCCTCTTTCCCTCCTCCACAGACTACACTGCCCCTCACCACCTCCTCCCCTCACTACACTGCCCCTCTTTCCCTCCTCCACAGACTACACTGCCCTTCATCTGTTCCTCCACAGACTACACTGCCCTTCATCCCTTCCTCCACAGACTACACTGCCCCTCATCCCTTCCTCCACTCACTACACTGCCCTTCATCCCTTCCTCCCCTCACTACACTGCCCCTCATCCCCTCCTCCACAGACCACACTGCCCCTCACCACCTCCTCTCATCTTCTCCTCCACAGACTACACTGCCCTCTTTCCCTCCTCCACAGACTACACTGCCCCTCACCACCTCCTCCCCTCACTACACTGCCCCTCTTTCCTCCTCGACAGACCACACTGCCCCTCATCCCCTCCTCCACACACTACACCGCCTCTCATCTCCTCATCCATACACTTCAACAAATAAAATCAAGACATAAGCCTTAATCTTTCTCCATTTGAGCTTTGAAACCCCCAGGCTGCCTCTGAAATGGCACCCTATTCCCCATATAATGAACTATGCCATTTCAGAAGCAGCCCTGGTTCCCCACCATCACCCAGCCTCCCGTATGTTCAGTGAGTTAGTGAGCCCTGATGCCACACTGGAGTCAGAGGTAACGTTCAGAAGTGAAGGGCAGGGGAGAGGGCTGCTCTGTACCTGCATCGCACCACTCTGACACATCTGAGAGGATAGCTGCCCTTTCCTCCCAACACAGCCACAGTCCGAGTGAGGGAGAGGGAGAAAAATATTATTCACTGTATTCAGACACATAGAGTTGGTGGGCAGGACAATGGTTTGTCTTTTTTGTATTCCTGCTAGGTCATTTAACATTCCCTTGCACAAAAGGTTGTTTGTGTGATATAAAAGGATTAAAAAACTAGAGCTCATTAACAATTCATAATTGTTGGTGTTATAAATGCCACTCGTAAATGTAGTTAAGTCTGGTCTCTGGTGTCTGATAGATCATTTGCATTAGTGCTGCATTGCAACATGTTATCAGCCTGTCGTCGCACCTCTCAGAGACGGAGAATTATCCAGCTCAAAGCCGGTCTGGAGAGGGTCTTTCCTGGACTGTAAACAGAACAGGTTGGGCTCATTACTCTCCGCTGTTTTCTCCACACATATCTTTCTGCCCTCTAAGCCTCAGCTTCATCCCTGTTGTCTAGCTAGGAGGAGAGATGTTTGATGGTGCTGGGCTTCGTGCTTGGTCTGACCTGGAGCCTTCTGTGTGCAGATACCTCAGGCTAGCAACAAGTAAATATCGTTGTATATCCATAACATAACAAATGCAAAGGATTGTTGATGTGTTGGTTTCAGTCCTTCTGCTGTAACCCCTATCTGCACTCTATATATTCAGTGTCTTTGATTCTGCAATCGATTGGTATCAATGACCCCTGTTTTTGATTCAGGTGTGTTACCAAGTTATTTGTAGATAAATAAACTGAGGCAGTCACAAGGCCTTTTCTTTTTTCAAGTGACGATTCAACATGCAAGTGTCCTGGGCTGTTTCATTATCCTCAAGAGCTGTGAGAGTTGTGTTCCGCAGGACATAATGCCTCCACCCAAACTGGCCACAGCAATTCAGCAGGTAATCCAAAGGCAATGAGCTTCTTTGATTCTGCAGTTGCTTTCCTGGAGGCAGACATACACTGATTTGTCTGAAAAGACATGCAGTCTTTAGCACTTTCTGGTTTGGTTGATGAGAGAAGTGAATAGAACTGTTTTTAAATCAAGATGATTTGATTCAGTTTATTAGATGGAGTGGTGAGGGTAACTTGGAACTACGGCATCACGCTGGCTTATTGACTATAATTGTGTTAATTGAAAGTTGGTATTTTTATTATATTAAAGGAGCAATCTGCAGTTCCTACATCCATTGTTGCACTTAGAAATGATTGATATGTACCCATTGATTCTTGAAAAATATAGTGTATAAATGCCTCATGAGCTTAGTTCAACTGCCGTACCCTATCAGAACCCCAAATATAGTTGTTTGTATGTTTGTAAACAAAGTAAATGTAGACAAACACTAAATAGCTTCAAAACATGGTTAACTTTACTTTTCATATTATGGATGGTGAGTAATATTTCTATGAACTTGAGAGTGTTTGCATTGGTCCAGCCCCAAACTTTAGCTTTTTACTAAAGTAATAGGGACAGGGAAAACAGTTTGTTATTGTGTGTACTGTTGTTCTCAACAATTGTTTTCATGTTGATATTGTCATTTTGGTGTATACATGAAAGAGGAATGTTTCACCTTCCTCATATCTATTTTTATCTATCTATTAGCAGATAACTGACGGGACTTGACTGTTATTCTCATTTATGCAAGAGAATTGCTGTTGGAATTTACATTCAAGGACACAGAAGCACTGGAAAGTGACAACAGCAGGGCCATCCTGATGAAGCTAATCTGAGAGCACTGTACATTTGAGACTTTCTCCCTTATGTCACCCAGTGTTTCTGACGTTTGAGAAAAGTTACAGCACACAATGGTAATCTTGCTAAAAATACATTTCATATTTGATTAGATGCACCAAAATGAACACAGCAATCTGCTCTCTCTCCCCTCTCTCGCTGTCTCTCTCGTATCTCTCTCTCGCTCTTTCTCTCTCTCCGTCAACATACTATCCATAGTGATATCAACGAAGCTTCCAAACCCTATTGATGTGATCGAGAAGCCCAGAGTCTCCTCCTACCCTCCAATCCTCCATTGCTCTCTAACTAAAGCAACCTTTCCTCCCGTGCCTCTCTGGGTTCTCTTCTGTGTCTGCCAGGGGACTAATAAATAATGCATTGCAATAGTCTCTCTCTCTCTCTCTCTCTCTCTCTCTCTCTCTCCTCTTTTCTTTCTTTTTATGTGTCATATTTTAATAATTTGTTTTAATGTCATTATTTAATTATTTGATTGAAATAGCTTCAGAACATAAAAAACATACATTTATATAATAACATGAGTTATTACGGTATATACTCAACAAAAATATAAACGCAAAATGCAACAATTTCAAAGATTTTACTGATTTACAGTTCATATGAGGATATCAGTCAATTTAAATAAATTCATTAGTACCTAATCTATGGTTTTCACATGACTGGGAATACAGATATGCATCTGTTGGTCACAGATACCTTAAAAAAATGGGCCTCACAATGGGGCCTGTCCATTCAAATTGCCATAGATAAAATGTAATTGTGTACATTGTCCATAAGCGTATGCCTGCTCATGCCATAACCCCACCGCCACCTTGTGACACTGTGTTCACAACAGGGACATCAGGAAACCGCTCGCCCACATGACGCCATACACGTGGTCTGTGGTTCTGAGGCCGTTGGAAGTACTGCCAAATTTTCTAGGTGGTTTATGGTAGAGAAATGAACATTCAATTATCCCTCAACAGCTCTGATGGACATTCCTGCCATGCCAATTGCACACTTCCTCAAACTTTCACCATCTGTGGCATTGTGTTGTGTGACAAAAATGCTAATTTTGGTGGCCTTTTATTGTTCCCAGCACAAGGTGCACCTGTGTGATGATCATGCTGTTTAATCAGCTTCTTGATATGCCACACCTGTTACTGAGAAATGCTCAGTAACAGGGATGTAAACAAATTTGTGCACAAAATTTCAGAGAAATCAGCTTTTTATGCATGTGGAACATTTCTGGGATCTTTTATTTCAGCTCATGAAACATGGGACCAACATTTTACATGTTGGGTTTATATTTTTGTTCAGTGTAAAATGATAAAGCTTCAATTTTTACAATGTATTATGTTATGTCATTATTTTGGTTATATGATTACGCAACTTCAGTAGATTAGAAAGCTCCAGCGGCAGGAGTTTTAATATGATGCTACGCTGTCAATTATCTTTTATTTCTCTCCAAATAACAGTCTTCTTGTGTGTGTTCCAGAGCAATGGGACACTGAGGAAGATGGCGCTTGCACCTGTTTCTGCTTGGCTCTGTGCCTAGCTAACTCCTGGAGACTGGACTGGACTGGACTGCAGCTGGAAGGAGGCCAGGATATTTGGTTTATGAGGGAGGAAAGGAACAGAGAACCTTGAATTAGTTTTGCATTTTTCTGACCCAACTACCACACTTCAACATTCTGCAACAATCACCACTTCACTTGGTTTTGTAAATGTACTAGTTCCTAGACTCCTAGACGTATGTTCTAGGTCCTAGATTCCTAAACCTAGGCTATATGCTAGTTCCCAGATTCCTAAACCTAGGCTATGTGCTAGTTCCAAAATTCCTAAGTGTAGGCTACAGTATGTGCTAGTTCCTAGATTCTTAAATGTTTAGTGCTAGTTCCTAGATTCTTAAATGTTTAGTGCTAGTTCCTAGATTCTTAAATGTTTAGTGCTAGTTCCTAGATTCTTAAATGGTTAGTGCTAGTTCCTAGATTCTTAAATGTTTAGTGCTAGTTCCTAGATTCTTAAATGTTTAGTGCTAGTACCTAGATTCTTAAATGTTTAGTGCTAGTTCCTAGATTCTTAAATGTTTAGTGCTAGTTCCTAGATTCCAAAACATATGGATTCTATGATATCACCAGAAGGTTGTTGTAGCCGCTTCTCTGGATAACAGGTGACACAATTCCCAATTTTTCCACTCAATGGAGAGGCTAAGAAGAGAATCAGGATAGAGAGGCAAAGCTAAAGAGAAGAATTTGAATCATATTGCTGTACCCTTTAGGGAAAACACAACAACAGTGTAGACTGGAGATCATTTCGGCCTCTCTCCCAGCGGTAGTGGATTAAAAGCAACGAGACCTAGTTCGAGGGATTAGGGTCAGAAGTGGAAGATGATAAGCAGACAGGGGAGGTGTGAAGTTCGGGCCATGTGGCCCATGCTATTGACTGGGCTGCTGTTGACAGTCATGGCCACGACCTTGGAGTGCGAGGGAGTCCCTGGTCAGTGGGCACGGTACGGCCACTGGAAGCCAAGGCCACAGGCCAGCTGAGCTTCGCTCTGAAGACCAACATCAGCAAAGGCCCTGGTGCTCTACCTGGACGACGGAGGGAACTGTGACTTCCTGGAGCTTCTGATCGCAGACGGCCGGCTGCATCTTCCTTCACCATCCATTGTGCAGAGCCGGCCTCCTGCACACGGAGACTCATGTCAACGACCAGCGCTGGCACCGCGTGCTGCTCACCCGTAACTACAGAGAGACCAGCCTGGTGGTAGACAACGAGGACAAGGTGGCCGAAGTCAAGTCCAAGAGGAGTGAGATGGTGGTGGCCAGCGACCTTTACGTAGGCGGCATTTCTCCAGATGTTCGCCTATCTGCCCTCACGTCCAGCACCGTCAAATACGAGCCACCCTTCCAGGGCCTGATCACCAACCTAAAGCTGGGGGAGTCCCTCCCCGTGCTCCTGGATGGCCAGGGTGTTCAGAATGATTTGGAATACCTGTGCATTAAACAGAACCCCTGCAGCAACAGAGGCCTCTGCTCCATCCACCAGGGAGAGGTCCTCTGTGACTGCACCTGACACTGGATACAAGGGAAAGTACTGCCATGAAGGTGAGCCAAATACAAAATGAGCTGAATGAGTTTTTGGAAAGGGCCTGTTTTTCCATTTGAATGCCTTAGCAGTAAAACTGATTTCTTTGTGAAGTTAAATGATGGTTTTTTGAGGAATTCCTTCGGGGTTTACTTGTAATTCTGAGCCATTATCTGAACAGATTTTCATTTAATAAATTATTTGTGGGAGAGTTGTGTTTATCTACATTTCAGCACAGCTTGATGCTCTGTTTCTGAATGCTTAGGGGGTTTGCTGAGATTGTTGGATAGGCGGTTGATTATGATGAGGTTTTGTCTGAGTTTAGCTAGGCCCACGTAACTCATTTGTGGATGACTGTTTCATGGCTAAAGGGAAATAAGCAAATCTACAAGCCTCCACCCAGACATTTTGTTCTACTGCTACCATTCTCATATACTGCAGGGTGGAAACCTCATGCTAGTAGAAGTCACCTACTGAGTGTAAGGGAATGTTTTAGAAATAAAAAGTTGACTTGTTCTGATCCTTTCAGAATGTCAATTAATATCATGTCATTTCATAATGGCGTTACCGTTCATCATTCTAAACCCATGCTGTTACCTGATACTAGATATCTGCTACCGTAGGAACAGAATACTGTAGCTTATTGCAACATAATGACATTTCAACAATAGGCTGGATGCTCACCTCAGAGTGATCAATACACCCAGGGCTAACTGGTTCCATGCCCAAGTATAACATGGCCATGGCTGTCATCCACTGCCTGCATCAGGTTTCGACCCTTCCCCACTACCTCCACACTTCCCTTTGTGTTCTGATCCACAGAGGGCGGCTTCTGTGTGAGCTGATACTGCACCTTTTTTTATTTCTAAATAGAGACGTACAGTAGAATACCAATGTGGTGTCACACTTTGACTGCAGACAATATTTGTCACCTAGAATATAAAATCAGGCAAGCCAAAAGCTATGAGAGAGAGAGAGAAAGAGATAAAAGATAACAAATATGACTTATAAGAAATGTACAAATAATACATTTGTGACCAGCCCACTCGATTCGGTCTTCCGTAGCAAAATTTTAAATTGTGTTTTTTAGATTGGATAAAAGTAGAGACTCTGAGCTAGAAAATGCAACACTACAGTTGAGGAACAATGGGAAAGTAGTTCTGCTTTGAAAGTTAAGGAACTTGTAACCTCACTTTTGAGAAAATTGCCTTTGAATATTTTGTACACCTACTGGAGACCTCTTTTTTGTCTACACCCATTCAGCATCATTCACACCCTCTTAAGCTTTAGCCCCACCCATCTCTTTAAGGGTTGGTCCGAGTGTTCTGGCCTAACAACAGCAGTCAAGCACCCAAGCTAACTGGCTAGCTAGCTTGATAGCTACTTTCAGACACAAATGAGAGAACTGCTCACTATGACCATTTTACTCACCCTAACAGAGCTGGTTAGGCTGTTTTTCTGTTACCAGAGTGTTGGTGACTGCAACTGTGCTGCTGGCAACAATTTACCCTTTTTTGCCAACATTTACTGACACCAGACATATTCAACGGGTTTGAGCGTTCGGAAATTTGTCAGTTACTCTGCACTCTGGCACACTCAGATGGGAGTGCTCTGAAATCAGAGTAGATAGCAAATTTACCAGTTATGTCTATCAACAGTTGTCGCAGTGACATCATTAACATTCTATTGAAACGGTTACTTGCATAGTGGAGTCTTTTGTTAAGACATGTAGCTAGCTAACTAAACAATGAACCATAATCCCAATTTATAATGTTACTGCCCTTCATAAATCTGCAGGTAGCTAACCAACCAGGTTCAATGTTAGCTAGCTATCTATCATTAGGCTATAACTAGAAAAGCAAATGGCTCTGAGATACGAATATTATTACTACACAGATCATACATGTAATGTTAGCTAGCTGACCTAACAACAACAGTCAAGCACCCAAGCTAACTGGCTAATGTTGGCTAGCTTACAAGCTACTTCCAGACACAAATGAGAGAAGAGCTCACTCTGACCATTTTACTCGCCTTATTGATATGGATACTTGCATAGGTGTCTTTAATTAAGACATGTAGCTAGCTAGCTAAGCAAGGAACTATAATCCCAACTCATGACGTTACTACCATGGATGAATCTGCAGGTAGCTAACCAACCAGGTTCAACATTAGCTAGTTATCATTACGCTGTAACAAGTGCTTCTGAAATACAAATAATATTACTACACAGATCATACATGTAACGTTAGCTAGCGATCCAACCAGCTAATGTTAACTAGCTAGCTAACAGTACTCTTAACTTGAAATGAAAATGACTTTCTGACAAAATTAGAAATGTGTAATATCTGAAAATGTAGCTAGCTAGACTATCTTACCTGTATACATGGATGGACGCTTCTCCCTCTCTCACGGATGCCATGGTTGCCATTAGTTTGAAGACGTAATCCGGAGACAGGTGTTTTCTCCATCTCCTTAGCTATCATACTCTAATTCCACTGATTTCAAAACAGTCCTCCAGAAAGTGGAGAGAAACACTTTTGCAGTTCTACTATCGCGATATATTTGTTTAAATGCTGCTTTAGAGACGATTACCTACACATACTGACCAGCTCAAAAGTGCACCAGTCCCTCCTGCAGCAAGGCACCCCCACAACATGATACTGCCACCCCCGTGCTTCACGGTTGAGATGGTGTTCTTCGGCTTGTAAGCCTCCCCCTTTTTCCTCCAAACTGGCCAAACAGTTCTATTTTTGTTTCATCAAACCAGAAGACATTTCTCCAAAAAGTACGATCTTTGTCCCCATGTGCAGTTGCAAACCATAGTCTGTCTTTTTTATGGCGGTTTTGGAGCAGTGGCTTCTTCCTTGCTGATCGGCCTGTCAGGTTATGTTGATGTAGAATTCATTTTACTGTGGATATAGATACTTTTGTACCCGTGTACCCATTTCCTCCAGCATCTTCACAATGATGTCAATTAGCCTATCAGAAGCTTTTGAAGCCATGACATCATTTTCTGGAATGTTCCAAGCTGTTTAAAGGCACAGTCAACTTAGTGTATGTAATCTTCTGACCCACTGGAATTGTGATACAATGAATTATAAGTGAAATAATATGTCTGTAAACAATTGTTGGAAAAATGACTTGTGTCATGCACAAAGTAGATGTCCTAACCGACTTGCCAAAACTATAGTTTGTTAACAAGCAATTTGTGGAGTGGTTGTAAAACAAGTTTTAATGACTCCAACCTTAGTGTATGTAAACTTCTGACTTTAACTGTATCTGCTGAATTCTGACAGAGCTCAAAGGAGCAAAGACTTGGAATTTGTAGCCATTCCAAGACCATGCATCTGTCAAGAAATCACACGGCCACTACAGTGCCTCATTGGCCCAGTCATCTCTCTCAAGTGTATCTGGACTAACCTTTACCCCCAGAGCCAAGAGGAGGGTCAAAGTCGATTACAGCGCTCCTCACCAGAGAGGAGAATTAGGACAGCGACATAAATCAGACAGCTGTACGCACGTCTCCCTCTGACACACGCCCCATTTGCTAGCCAATCCAGGGAATGGGTATACACTCATGTACTCTGATGCAAAGACATGGAGAATCTATTGTCCTGCTCTGAAATCAACTCATTCTGCTATCCTTCCCTCTCTGATGCACTGCTGGCCTTGCCCTACTGACATTTGAAACCATTTTGTGTCTCCTGACATGGAAGCTATGTAGGAAACTCTGTTTTATATTTACAGTTACAGTTTCTATTATTTAGTATTCATGCCCCTTGACTTATTCCACATGTTGTGTTATAGCCTGAATTCAAAATGTATTTATATATGGTTTCCTCAACCATCTACACACAATGCCCCATAATGACAAAGTGAAAACATGTTATACAATTTCCCTCTCTCACATTTATTGAAAATGAAATACAGAAATAAAATTTTTACATAAGTATTCACACCCCTGACTGAATACTTTGTAGAAGCACCTTTGGCAGAGATTACAGCTTTGAGTCATTTTTGGGCATGTCTGTATCAGCTTTGAGTCATTTTTGGGCATGTCTGTATCAGCTTTGAGTCATTTTGGGTATGTCTGTATCAGCTTTGAGTCGTTTTGGGCATGTCTGTATCAGCTTTGAGTCGTTTTGGGCATGTCTGTATCAGCTTTGAGTCATTTTTGGGCATGTCTGTATCAGCTTTGAGTCATTTTGGGCATGTCTGTATCAGCTTTGAGTCGTTTTGGGTATGTCTGTATCAGCTTTGAGTCGTTTTGGGCATGTCTGTATCAGCTTTGAGTCGTTTTGGGCATGTCTGTATCAGCTTTGAGTCGTTTTGGGTATGTCTGTATCAGCTTTGAGTCGTTTTGGGCATGTCTGTATCAGCTTTGAGTCGTTTTGGGCATGTCTGTATCAGCTTTGAGTCGTTTTGGGCATGTCTGATTCAGCTTTGAGTCGTTTTGGGCATGTCTGTATCAGCTTTGAGTCGTTTTGGGTATGTCTGTATCAGCTTTGAGTCGTTTTGGGTATGTCTGTATCAGCTTTGAGTCGTTTTGGGCATGTCTGTATCAGCTTTGAGTCACTTTGAGTATGTCTGTATCAGCTTTGAGTCGTTTTGGGCATGTCTGTATCAGCTTTGAGTCGTTTTGGGCATGTCTGTATCAGCTTTGAGTCGTTTTGGGTATGTCTGTATCAGCTTTGAGTCGTTTTGGCTATATCTGTATCAGCTTTGAGTCGTTTTGGCTATGTCTGTATCAGCTTTCAGTCGTTTTGGCTATGTCTGTATCAGCTTTGAGTCGTTTTGGCTATGTCTGTATCAGCTTTCAGTCGTTTTGGGTATGTCTGTATCAGCTTTGAGTCGTTTTGGGCATGTCTGTATCAGCTTTGAGTCGTTTTGGGCATGTCTGTATCAGCTTTGAGTCATTTTGGGTATGTCTGTATCAGCTTTGAGTCGTTTTGGGCATGTCTGTATCAGCTTTGAGTCGTTTTGGGTATGTCTGTATCAGCTTTGAGTCGTTTGGGTATGTCTGTATCAGCTTTGAGTCGTTTTGGGCATGTCTGTATCAGCTTTGAGTCGTTTTGGGCATGTCTGTATCAGCTTTGAGTCGTTTTGGCTATGTCTGTATCAGCTTTGAGTCGTTTTGGCTATGTCTGTATCAGCTTTCAGTCGTTTTGGGTATGTCTGTATCAGCTTTGAGTCGTTTTGGGCATGTCTGTATCAGCTTTGAGTCGTTTTGGGCATGTCTGTATCAGCTTTGAGTCGTTTTGGGTATGTCTGTATCAGCTTTGAGTCGTTTTGGGCATGTCTGTATCAGCTTTGAGTCGTTTTGGACATGTCTGTATCAGCTTTGAGTCGTTTTGGGTATGTCTGTATCAGCTTTGAGTCGTTTTGGGCATGTCTGTATCAGCTTTGAGTCGTTTTGGGCATGTCTGTATCAGCTTTGAGTCGGTTTGGGCATGTCTGTATCAGCTTTGAGTCGTTTTGGGTATGTCTGTATCAGCTTTGAGTCGTTTTGGGTATGTCTGTATCAGCTTTGAGTCGTTTTGGGTATGTCTGTATCAGCTTTGAGTCGTTTTGGGTATGTCTGTATCAGCTTTGAGTCGTTTTGGGTATGTCTGTATCAGCTTTGAGTCGTTTTGGGCATGTCTGTATCAGCTTTGAGTCACTTTGAGTATGTATGTCTGTATCAGCTTTGAGTCGTTTTGGGCATGTCTGTATCAGCTTTGAGTCGTTTTGGGCATGTCTGTATCAGCTTTGAGTCGTTTTGGCTATGTCTGTATCAGCTTTGAGTCGTTTTGGCTATGTCTGTATCAGCTTTCAGTCGTTTTGGCTATGTCTGTATCAGCTTTGAGTCGTTTTGGCTATGTCTGTATCAGCTTTGAGTCGTTTTGGCTATGTCTGTATCAGCTTTCAGTCGTTTTGGCTATGTCTGTATCAGCTTTCAGTCGTTTTGGCTATGTCTGTATCAGCTTTCAGTCTTTTTGGGCATGTCTGTATCAGCTTTGCACATCTGGATTTTGGGATTTGCTCCTTTTCTTCCTTGCAGAGTTTCACAAGCTCTGTTAAGTTCGATGGGGAGCGGCGGTGAACAGCAATCTTTAAGCCTTTCCACAGATTTTCAATGGTATTCAAGTCTGGGCTTTTGCTGTGCCACTAAAGGACTTTCACACACTTGTTCTGAAGCCAATCCAGCATTGTTTTGGCTGTATGCCCGGGGTCATTGTCCTGTTGGAATGTAAATCTTCGCCCCAGTCTAAGGGTGTTTGCACTCTGAAGCAGGCTCTCATCAAGGATTGTCCTGTATTTGGCTCCATTCATTGTTCCCTCTATCCTTACCAGTCTCCCAGTCCGTGCCTCTGAAAAGCATCCCCATAGCATGATGCTGCCACCGCCACTCAGGAGTGGCTTCCATCTGGACACTCTCCCATAAAGTTCAGATTGGTGAAAAGCTGTAGAGACTGTTGTCCTTTTGGCAGGTTCCCCCTTCTCAGTCAAGTAACTCTGTAGTTCTGTTAGAGTCACCTATCTGACCAAGGTCCTTCTTGCCCGGTTTGGTTAGACGGCCAGCTCTAGGCACTTTGTCTAGTTCCATATATGTTCTATTTCCCAATGATGGAGACCACTGTGCTCTTGGAAACTTTCGACACTGTTGAAGTTGCTTTATACCCTTCCCCAGATATGCGCCTCAGCACAGTTCTCTCAGAGATCTACGGACAGTTCTTTGGACTTCATGGTATAGTTTCTGCTCTGACAAGTACTCTCAACTGTGGGATCTTCTATAGACATTTGTTTCATTAAAAATAAATCATGTCCAAACAATTGAATTGGCCACAAGTGGACTCCAATGAAGTTGTAGTGACATCTCAAGGATGATCAAAGGAAATTGGATGCGCCTGAGCTCAGTTTGGAGTGCCATATCAAAGGGGTGTGAATACTTATGTAAATTAGTTATTTATGTATTTCATTTTAATAAATGTGCAAAATAAATATCTAAAAACATGTTTTCACTGTCATTATGGGGCATTGTATGTAAATAGTGAGAGAGAAATCTATTTAATCAATTTTGAATTCAGGCTGTAGCACAACAAAATGTGGAATATGTCAAGGGGTATGTATACTTTCTGAAGGCACTGTATATTCTGAGTAGGGGTCTGAGTTTTACACGGTGTAGTATGCACAAACTGTTGCTGTTGTAGAGGTTACCTGACAGAGACAATCTTCGGCACTGCAGTCTGAATTGTAGAGAGCAGACATCAGTAGAATACATCATTATGAGGTGTATAAGATGGTTAACAAGTGAACTGTTACCCCAATGATTAACTTGAAGCGATTTAGAATGTATTGTGTCTTCAAGTAATGTAGTTGGTTGTCCTCGCATGGGACACCATTAATGTTGGGCATTGTCCTCACACCAGATGTTTTTTTTTGTCATAGAGTAGTATTTATTGTTATGTAGCACTTTATTTTAAAATAGTTATGACAGCAACTTAAACCCATGTCCTGTCCGGCTCTCGCCCGATTGTTCTTAGAGACATGGTTGAGGAAAAAGCAAGCTCTCGAGAGAAGCTTTCCTAGTTCAAACACATATATAGGTATGTGTATAGCATTCATCTCATTCAATGAAAGCTCTTCGGTGTGTCTCAGAAGTCACTTTGAGTTGAATATGTTGTCTGTGTCGACACATTGGGTATTGTGTTTGCTCAAGGTCATTCAGTATTAGATACTGTCTTTGTCTGCCTGCAGGAGATTAATCTAAATGTCAATTTTCATTTCAATAAAAAAGCAATTTATTGGAGCATGGAAGGGTTGATTTTACAACCAACAAAGATGACCGAGTTGTTAGTTGTTATAGCCTGACTCCTCTATGGAAAAAATGTGTTCAGTGTACGCACAGACCAGGGTGGTGGGTTTGATTAGCTGAATAAAATCCTATTTAAAAAAGTTTCCTGGATATGTTTGTGCCATGTAGCATTGATCAAAGTGTCCAACCAAATCCCATGTTTTTGATTTATTCCAATATGGTTGAACGGCATAGAAACAGCTCACCAGGGGTCACTGATTGGCATACACATTGTCTCTAGTAGTTGATGCGAGACACCCACCCAAACAAATCACTACTCACAAACCTTTGTCCCTCGTTTGTATCAACTTTATTGGACCTTCCTCTTTTTTAAATGTTAAGAAATCAATAACACAAGTAACGTCTGACAAGGTATTGGCCCAGCTTGAACCCTACATTTGGAACACTTGTAGTTGCCTTCAAGCTCTTTCAAATGTTCTTCTAGCCATAATGAGTTTCACAGTGACAGAGAAATAGCTTGTTAACGTTAAATTGCCTCTGGCAGTTTAAGCTGTGACTGGCATTCAACTCTATCGTGGCCTTTACTATTGTGCCAAGTTACAAGCCAAAGTAAACAAGTGAAGATTAAAAGATATACGGACCTCTCCATATATTTCTTCAGCATTTGCCTGGTTGGGTCTGTTGGTTATATTCAACCCTATCTTTTCCATTAACTCAGTGTATCTCACTTCTTGTCAAGCTTCCACCACCGTCATATGTTGAATTTATTCTGCCAACTCTCACTATTCCATAAAGCTGCATACTGTATTTCACTTCTATGAGCTGCACACATCAATTGGATTACAATTAGAAAGCAGGACTAATGCCTCTGTCTGTCTCATTGTGTGACGGCTTGACGGAACACAAAGCCCTGTTGTCCTTTAAGGAATCTGGATTCTAGCCCTAACATTTTGTTTAGCTGAGTCATAGGGCTTTCATTTGCTCAGGACTTATTCATTCTAGCTATTTATGGATTTGTTTTTTTCAGAACAGAAGACTGGAAGCATTAGTTGGACCACATTCAGTGGAGGTTATTTATCAGAAACCTTGTAACTGAGTTATCAGTTTGTCATATCTATTTTCTGGATGAATGAAAGTTAAGCTCTGGACTGATACAGGTGGAGTATCAGGATCTTTATTAAAGGTTACATTGAATCTCAAAATCACTTGTGATCCTGTAACTCTCTAGTTTAGTCTCACCAATATTAGTCATTTTGACCCATATAAGATGTTGCCATAATGTTGAGGCAGATCAGTCATTGTGCTGGGACATCAACTCACCTGTATCTGAACTCTCATCATTGGGACCCTGTGCACTCTCATGATTTATAGTGACAGTTGGCCGTGCTCTGTAATATGCTCACGCACAGAGACGTTGTCTTTTCACTGTTTGGAAGACAGTATATACAATGTGGCCTGATTCTCTCTGAATATTTTCTTCTTCCTTTCAAGTGAGATTACACAGCCACATTTATTCATTTTTTATCTATCACAATTTGGGGAAATTGAATTTACCTTCCTCAAGTAGTAGTGAATGAAAATGAATTTCTCTCTGAATACATTTCATTTTCCCATTCAATCCAATCCGTTGGTCTTTAAACCAGTAAGTGATGTTGGCATTCATATAGCCTCTTTAAGGGCTAGCATCATAGATTCCTTTGAGCCCCAGGATCTTGATACAACGCATTGCTCTCAGCCTCTTTCCCCTCATTATCACGATGGCATCTCAGTCTCCAACAAGGAAGTGGAACTGTGACTCATCACCAAGGCAAAGTACTGCCTTGACTCCCACCTTCCCTCCTCTGACAACTCTGACATCCGCCCCGCAGACACTTATTGCTTGGCAATCTGGGGCTTTCCGTGCTTCATTACACACTAGGTCTGGGTGAGGCTGTGTGTTGCCGTCAGTAGGTTCCTGTCGTCACAGGGGAATTGAGTTGATGTGGTCTCGGATCTCTGTGGCCACTACTTCAGAGGCATTGCTAATCAACTACCAGGGGTGAATGGTGGTAAAAGTAATGTGGAATTTAAACTGTTGGGCCTCTTCCAAACCTTTGAGAGACTGTATCAGGTTTCCACTCTCCTAACGTTATTTATTTATTTCATAATTTCTTCCATTAATGTTCCCGCAGAGAACTTTATGTTGGGACCTTATAACTTACAATATTTCCCCAAAGTGTGTGTGTGTGTGTGTGTGTGTGTGTGTGTGTGTGTGTGTGTGTGTGTGTGTGTGTGTGTGTGTGTGTGTGTGTGTGTGTGTGTGTGTGTGTGTGTGTGTGTGTGTGTGTGTGTTTGTGTGTGTGTGTGTGTGTGTGTTTGTGTGCATTGTGAGTCAGTGCCGGTGCATCTTTAACTCTGTTGGCTTGTAATTTGTCTATGCTTGTAATCGTATAACGATACAGTATATCGGTATGTAATGATATGGCCTTTATAGGCTTGACTGGGTGAATCATATGTAACATACGATATCCTGTTCTCATAATGTAGATTGTCTCATGTAAATGTGCCTCATCGAAAGCATAGATATCCAATATAACCTCCATGTAGGTATGAGCTATGAGGGATCCTCTGATAAAACTGCTTTAGTACAGAAGTGTCAGCATTTATTACAGTACATATGGGGTAAAATGCTATGTGCTAGTATTTTAAAGAGATGCCTATTGCCCACTAAATGTATGTGTTGAGTATCAGGATCATTATTAGAGGTGATATTGTATAGATTAGAATGGTCTATGGAGAGGCATACTGTATGTGTTAAAGTTAGAGAGGCCTACTGTATGTGTTAAAGTTAGAGAGGCATACTGTATCTGTTAAAGTTGGAGAGGCATACTGTATGTGTTAAAGTTAGAGGCATACTGTATGTGTTAAAGTTAGAGAGGCATACTGTATGTGTTAAAGTTAGAGAGGCCTACTGTATCTGTTAAAGTTGAGAGGCATACTGTATGTGTTAAAGTTAGAGAGGCCTACTGTATCTGTTAAAGTTAGAAAGGCCTACTGTATCTGTTAAAGTTGGAGAGGCATACTGTATGTGTTAAAGTTAGAGAGGCATACTGTATGTGTTAAAGTTAGAGAGCATACTGTATGTGTTAAAGTTAGAGAGGCCTACTGTATGTGTTAAAGTTAGAGAGGCATACTGTATGTGTTAAAGTTAGAGAGGCCTACTGTATCTGTTAAAGTTAGAGAGGCATACTGTATGTGTTAAAGTTAGAGAGGCCTACTGTATCTGTTAAAGTTAGAGAGGCCTACTGTATCTGTTAAAGTTAGAGAGGCATACTGTATGTGTTAAAGTTAGAGAGGCATACTGTATCTGTTAAAGTTAGAGAGGCCTACTGTATGTGTTAAAGTTAGAGAGTATCTGTTAAAGTTAGAGAGGCCTACTGTATCTGTTAAAGTTAGAGAGGCCTACTGTATGTGTTAAAGTTAGAGAGGCCTACTGTATCTGTTAAAGTTAGAGAGGCCTACTGTATCTGTTAAATTCAGCCTACTGTATCTGTTAAAGTTAGAGAGGCCTACTGTATGTGTTAAAGTTAGAGAGGCCTACTGTATCTGTTAAAGTTAGAGAGGCCTACTGTATGTGTTAAAGTTAGAGAGGCATACTGTATGTGTTAAAGTTAGAGAGGCCTACTGTATCTGTT
Source organism: Oncorhynchus masou masou (assembly GCF_036934945.1). Taxonomy (NCBI): domain Eukaryota; kingdom Metazoa; phylum Chordata; class Actinopteri; order Salmoniformes; family Salmonidae; genus Oncorhynchus; species Oncorhynchus masou. The sequence goes on from NW_027008863.1 coordinate 22,942, forward strand.
AATGTTAGAGAGGCATACTGTATCTGTTAAAGTTAGAGAGGCCTACTGTATCTGTTAAAGTTAGAGAGGCCTACTGTATCTGTTAAAGTTAGAGAGGCATACTGTATGTGTTAAAGTTAGAGAGGCATACTGTATGTGTTAAAGTTAGAGAGGCCTACTGTATCTGTTAAAGTTAGAGGCATACTGTATGTGTTAAAGTTAGAGAGGCCTAGTGTATGTGTTAAAGTTAGAGAGGGCATACTGTATCTGTTAAAGTTAGAGAGGCCTACTGTATCTGTGTTAAAGTTAGAAAATTAGAGGCCTACTGTATCTGTTAAAGTTAGAGAGGCATACTGTATGTGTTAAAGTTAGAGAGGCATACTGTATGTGTTAAAGTTAGAGAGGCCTACTGTATCTGTTAAAGTTAGAGAGGCATACTGTATGTGTTAAAGTTAGAGAGGCCTACTGTATGTGTTAAAGTTAGAGAGGCCTACTGTATGTGTTAAAGTTAGAGAGGCCTACTGTATCTGTGTAAAGTTAGAGAGGCCTACTGTATGTGTTAAAGTTAGAGAGGCCTACTGTATGTGTTAAAGTTAGAGAGGCCTACTGTATGTGTTAAAGTTAGAGAGGCCTACTGTATGTGTTAAAGTTAGAGAGGCCTACTGTATGTGTTAAAGTTAGAGAGGCCTACTGTATGTGTTAAAGTTAGAGAGGCCTACTGTATCTGTTAAAGTTAGAGAGGCCTACTGTATGTGTTAAAGTTAGAGAGGCCTACTGTATCTGTTAAAGTTAGAGAGGCCTACTGTATGTGTTAAAGTTAGAGAGGCCTACTGTATCTGTTAAAGTTAGAGAGGCCTACTGTATGTGTTAAAGTTAGAGGCATACTGTATGTGTTAAAGTTAGAGCTGTATCTACTGTATGTGTTAAAGTTAGAGAGGCCTACTGTATGTGTTAAAGTTAGAGAGGCCTACTGTATGTGTTAAAGTTAGAGAGGCATACTGTATCTGTTAAAGTTAGAGAGGCCTACTGTATCTGTTAAAGTTAGAGGCCTACTGTATCTGTTAAAGTTAGAAAGGCCTACTGTATGTGTTAAAGTTAGAGAGGCATACTGTATGTGTTAAAGTTAGAGAGGCCTACTGTATGTGTTAAAGTTAGAGAGGCCTACTGTATCTGTTAAAGTTAGAGGCATACTGTATGTGTTAAAGTTAGAGAGGCATACTGTATGTGTTAAAGTTAGAGAGGCCTACTGTATGTGTTAAAGTTAGAGAGGCCTACTGTATGTGTTAAAGTTAGAGAGGCCTACTGTGTGTGTTAAAGTTAGAGGCTACTGTATGTGTTAAAGTTAGAGGGCCTACTGTATGTGTTAAAGTTAGAGAGGCCTACTGTATGTGTTAAAGTTAGAGAGGCCTACTGTATGTGTTAAAGTTAGAGAGGCCTACTGTATGTGTTAAAGTTAGAGAGGCCTACTGTATCTGTTAAAGTTAGAGAGGCTGTATGTGTTAAAGTTAGAGAGGCATACTGTATGTGTTAAAGTTAGAGAGGCATACTGTATCTGTTAAAGTTAGAGAGGCCTACTGTATCTGTTAAAGTTAGAGAGGCCTACTGTATCTGTTAAAGTTAGAGAGGCCTACTGTATCTGTTAAAGTTAGAGAGGCATACTGTATGTGTTAAAGTTAGAGAGGCATACTGTATGTGTTAAAGTTAGAGGCCTACTGTATGTGTTAAAGTTAGAGAGGCTACTGTATCTGTTAAAGTTAGAGAGGCCTGTATGTGTATGTGTGTTAAAGTTAGAGAGGCCTACTGTATGTGTTAAAGTTAGAGAGGCCTACTGTATGTATTAAAGTTAGAGAGGCCTACTGTATCTGTTAAAGTTAGAGAGGCCTACTGTATGTGTTAAAGTTAGAGAGGCCTACTGTATGTGTTAAAGTTAGAGAGGCCTACTGTATCTGTTAAAGTTAGAGAGGCCTACTGTATCTGTTAAAGTTAGAGGGCCTACTGTATCTGTTAAAGTTAGAGAGCCTACTGTATGTGTTAAAGTTAGAGAGGCCTACTGTATCTGTTAAAGTTAGAGAGGCCTACTGTATCTGTTAAAGTTAGAGAGGCCTACTGTATCTGTTAAAATTAGAAAGGCATACTGTATGTGTTAAAGTTAGAGAGGCCTACTGTATCTGTTAAAGTTGGAGAGGCATACTGTATGTGTTAAAGTTAGAGAGGCATACTGTATGTGTTAAAGTTAGAGAGGCCTACTGTATGTGTTAAAGTTAGAGAGGCCTACTGTATGTGTTAAAGTTAGAGAGGCATACTGTATCTGTTAAAGTTAGAGAGGCCTACTGTATGTGTTAAAGTTAGAGAGGCCTACTGTATCTGTTAAAGTTAGAGAGGCCTACTGTATCTGTTAAAATTAGAGAGGCCTACTGTATGTGTTAAAGTTAGAGAGGCCTACTGTATCTGTTAAAGTTAGAGAGGCCTACTGTATGTGTTAAAGTTAGAGAGGCATACTGTATGTGTTAAAGTTAGAGAGGCATACTGTATGTGTTAAAGTTAGAGAGGCATACTGTATGTGTTAAAGTTAGAGAGGCCTACTATCTGTTAAATGTGTTAAAGTTAGAGAGGCATACTGTATGTGTTAAAGTTAGAGAGGCCTACTGTATGTGTTAAAGTTAGAGAGGCCTACTGTATGTGTTAAAGTTAGAGAGGCCTACTGTATGTGTTAAAGTTAGAGAGGCATACTACTGTATGTGTTAAAGTTAGAGAGGCCTACTGTATCTGTTAAAGTTAGAGAGGACTACTGTATCTGTTAAAGTTAGAGAGGCATACTGTATGTGTTAAAGTTAGAGAGGCATACTGTATGTGTTAAAGTTAGAGAGGCCTACTGTATCTGTTAAAGTTGGAGAGGCATACTGTATGTGTTAAAGTTAGAGAGGCCTACTGTATCTGTTAAAATTAGAAAGGCATACTGTATGTGTTAAAGTTAGAGAGGCCTACTGTATCTGTTAAAGTTAGAGAGGCCTACTGTATCTGTTAAAGTTGGAGAGGCATACTGTATGTGTTAAAGTTAGAGAGGCCTACTGTATGTGTTAAAGTTAGAGAGCCTACTGTATGTGTTAAAGTTAGAGAGGCCTACTGTATCTGTTAAAGTTAGAGAGGCCTACTGTATGTGTTAAAGTTAGAGAGGCATAATGTATCTGTTAGAGAGAGGCCTACTGTATGTGTTAAAGTTAGAGAGGCCTACTGTATGTGTTAAAGTTAGAGAGGCCTACTGTATCTGTTAAAGTTGGAGAGGCATACTGTATGTGTTAAAGTTAGAGAGGCATACTGTATGTGTTAAAGTTAGAGAGGCCTACTGTATGTGTTAACTAGAGAGGCTACTGTATGTGTTAAAGTTAGAGAGGCCTAGTGTATGTGTTAAAGTTAGAGAGGCCTACTGTATGTGTTAAAGTTAGAGAGGCATACTGTATCTGTTAAAGTTAGAGAGGCCTACTGTATGTGTTAAAGTTAGAGAGGCCTACTGTATCTGTTAAAATTAGAGAGGCCTACTGTATCTGTTAAAGTTAGAGAGGCCTACTGTATGTGTTAAAGTTAGAGAGGCCTACTGTATGTGTTAAAGTTAGAGAGGCCTACTGTATGTGTTAAAGTTAGAGAGGCCTACTGTATATGTTATACTGTATGTGTTAAAGTTAGAGAGGCATACTGTATCTGTTAAAGTTAGAGAGGCATACTGTATGTGTTAAAGTTAGAGAGGCCTACTGTATCTGTTAATGTTAGAGAGGCATACTGTATAAAGTTAGAGGCCTACTGTATGTGTTAAAGTTAGAGAGGCCTACTGTATCTGTTAAAGTTAGAGAGGCATACTGTATGTGTTAAAGTTAGAGAGGCCTAATGTATCTGTTAAAGTTGGAGAGGCATACTGTATGTGTTAAAGTTAGAGAGGCATACTGTATGTGTTAAAGTTAGAGAGGCCTACTGTATGTGTTAAAGTTAGAGAGGCCTACTGTATCTGTTAAAGTTAGAGAGGCCTACTGTATCTGTTAAAGTTAGAGAGGCCTACTGTATGTGTTAAAGTTAGAGAGGCATACTGTATCTGTTAAAGTTAGAGAGGCCTACTGTATCTGTTAAAGTTAGAGAGGCCTACTGTATCTGTTAAAGTTAGAGGCATACTGTATGTGTTAAAGTTAGAGGCATACTGTATGTGTTAAAGTTAGAGAGGCATACTGTATGTGTTAAAGTTAGAGAGGCCTACTGTATGTGTTAAAGTTAGAGGGCCTACTGTATGTGTTAAAGTTAGAGAGGCCTACTGTATGTGTTAAAGTTAGAGAGGCATACTGTATCTGTTAAAGTTAGAGAGGCCTACTGTATGTGTTAAAGTTAGAGAGGCATACTGTATCTGTTAAAGTTAGAGGGCATACTGTATGTGTTAAAGTTAGAGAGGCCTACTGTTTCTGTTAAAGTTAGAGAGGCATACTGTATGTGTTAAAGTTAGAGAGGCATACTGTATGTGTTAAAGTTAGAGAGGCCTACTGTATGTGTTAATGTTAGAGAGGCATACTGTATGTGTTAAAGTTAGAGAGGCCTACTGTATGTGTTAAAGTTAGAGAGGCCTACTGTATCTGTTAAAGTTAGAGAGGCATACTGTATGTGTTAAAGTTGGAGAGGCATACTGTATGTGTTAATGTTAGAGAGCCTACTGTATGTGTTAAAGTTAGAGAGGCCTACTGTATGTGTTAAAGTTAGAGGGCCTACTGTATGTGTTAAAGTTAGAGAGGCATACTGTATGTGTTAAAGTTAGAGAGGCCTACTGTATGTGTTAAAGTTAGAGAGGCATACTGTATCTGTTAAAGTTAGAGAGGCATACTGTATCTGTTAAAGTTAGAGAGGCCTACTGTATCTGTTAAAGTTAGAGAGGCCTACTGTATCTGTTAAAGTTAGAGAGCCTACTGTATGTGTTAAAGTTAGAGGCCTACTGTATGTGTTAAAGTTAGAGAGGCCTACTGTATGTGTTAAAGTTAGAGAGGCATACTGTATGTGTTAAAGTTAGAGAGGCCTGTATGTGTTAAAGTGTATGTGTTAAAGTTAGAGAGGCCTACTGTATGTGTTAAAGTTAGAGAGGCCTACTGTATGTGTTAAAGTTAGAGAGGCCTACTGTTTGTGTTAAAGTTAGAGAGGCCTACTGTATGTGTTAAAGTTAGAGAGGCATACTGTATGTGTTAAAGTTAGAGAGGCCTACTGTATGTGTTAAAGTTAGAGAGGCCTACTGTATGTGTTAAAGTTAGAGGCCTACTGTATGTGTTAAAGTTAGAGAGGCCTACTGTATGTGTTAAAGGCCTTAGAGAGGCCTACTGTATGTGTTAAAGTTAGAGAGGCATACTGTATGTGTTAAAGTTAGAGAGGCCTACTGTATGTGTTAAAGTTAGAGAGGCCTACTGTATGTGTTAAAGTTAGAGAGGCCTACTGTATGTGTTAAAGTTAGAGAGGCCTACTGTATGTGTTAAAGTTAGAGAGGCCTACTGTATGTGTTAAAGTTAGAGAGGCTACTGTATGTGTTAAAGTTAGAGAGGCCTACTGTATGTGTTAAAGTTAGAGAGGCCTACTGTATCTGTTAAAGTTAGAGGCCTACTGTATGTGTTAAAGTTAGAGAGGCCTACTGTATCTGTTAAAGTTAGAGAGGCCTACTGTATGTGTTAAAGTTAGAGAGGCCTACTGTATCTGTTAAAGTTAGAGAGGCATACTGTATGTGTTAAAGTTAGAGAGGCATACTGTATGTGTTAAAGTTAGAGAGGTCTACTGTATGTGTTAAAGTTAGAGAGGCATACTGTATGTGTTAAAGTTAGAGATGCCTACTGTATGTGTTAAAGTTAGAGAGGCCTACTGTATGTGTTAAAGTTAGAGAGGCCTACTGTATCTGTTAAAGTTAGAGAGGCCTACTGTATGTGTTAAAGTTAGAGAGGCCTACTGTATGTGTTAAAGTTAGAGAGGCCTACTGTATGTGTTAAAGTTAGAGGGCCTACTGTATGTGTTAAAGTTAGAGAGGCCTACTGTATCTGTTAAAGTTAGAGAGGCCTACTGTATGTGTTAAAGTTAGAGAGGCATACTGTATCTGTTAAAGTTAGAGAGGCCTACTGTATGTGTTAAAGTTAGAGAGGCATACTGTATGTGTTAAAGTTAGAGGCATACTGTATGTGTTAAAGTTAGAGAGGCCTACTGTATGTGTTAAAGTTAGAGAGGCCTACTGTATGTGTTAAAGTTAGAGAGGCCTACTGTATGTGTTAAAGAGAGAGGCCTACTGTATGTGTTAAAGTTAGAGAGGCCTACTGTATGTGTTAAAGTTAGAGAGGCCTACTGTATGTGTTAAAGTTAGAGAGGCCTACTGTATGTGTTAAAGTTAGAGAGGCCTACTGTATGTGTTAAAGTTAGAGAGGCCTACTGTATCTGTTAAAGTTAGAGAGGCCTACTGTATCTGTTAAAGTTAGAGAGGCCTACTGTATCTGTTAAAGTTAGAGAGGCCTACTGTATGTGTTAAAGTTAGAGAGGCCTACTGTATGTGTTAAAGTTAGAGAGGCCTACTGTATGTGTTAAAGTTAGAGAGGCCTACTGTATGTGTTAAAGTTAGAGAGGCCTACTGTATGTGTTAAAGTTAGAGAGGCCTACTGTATGTGTTAAAGTTAGAGAGGCCTACTGTATGTGTTAAAGTTAGAGAGGCCTACTGTATGTGTTAAAGTTAGAGGCCTACTGTATGTGTTAAAGTTAGAGAGGCCTACTGTATCTGTTAAAGGCCTACTGTATCTGTTAAAGTTAGAGGCATACTGTATGTGTTAATGTTAGAGAGGCATACTGTATGTGTTAAAGTTAGAGAGGTCTGTATGTGTTAAAGTTAGAGAGGCCTACTGTATGTGTTAAAGTTAGAGAGGCCTACTGTATGTGTTAAAGTTAGAGAGGCCTACTGTATGTGTTAAAGTTAGAGAGGCCTACTGTATGTGTTAAAGTTAGAGAGGCCTACTGTATCTGTTAAAGTTAGAGAGGCCTACTGTATCTGTTAAAGTTAGAGAGGCCTACTGTATGTGTTAAAGTTAGAGAGGCCTACTGTATCTGTTAAAGTTAGAGAGGCCTACTGTATGTGTTAAAGTTAGAGAGGCCTACTGTATCTGTTAAAGTTAGAGAGGCATACTGTATGTGTTAAAGTTAGAGAGGCATACTGTATGTGTTAAAGTTAGAGAGGCATACTGTATGTGTTAAAGTTAGAGAGGCCTACTGTATGTGTTAAAGTTAGAGAGGCCTACTGTATGTGTTAAAGTTAGAGAGGCATACTGTATGTGTTAAAGTTAGAGAGGCCTACTGTATGTGTTAAAGTTAGAGAGGCCTACTGTATGTGTTAAAGTTAGAGAGGCCTACTGTATGTGTTAAAGTTAGAGAGGTCTACTGTACTACTGTATGTGTTAAAGTTAGAGAGGCCTACTGTATGTGTTAAAGTTAGAGAGGCCTACTGTATGTGTTAAAGTTAGAGAGGCCTACTGTATGTGTTAAAGTTAGAGAGGCCTACTGTATCTGTTAAAGTTAGAGAGGCCTACTGTATCTGTTAAAGTTAGAGAGGCCTACTGTATCTGTTAAAGTTAGAGAGGCCTACTGTATGTGTTAAAGTTAGAGAGGCCTACTGTATCTGTTAAAGTTAAAGTTAGAGGCCTACTGTATGTGTTAAAGTTAGAGAGGCCTACTGTATGTGTTAAAGTTAGAGAGGCATACTGTATGTGTTAAAGTTAGAGAGGCATACTGTATGTGTTAAAGTTAGAGAGGCCTACTGTATGTGTTAAAGTTAGAGAGGCCTACTGTATGTGTTAAAGTTAGAGAGGCCTACTGTATGTGTTAAAGTTAGAGAGGCATACTGTATCTGTTAAAGTTAGAGAGGCCTACTGTATGTGTTAAAGTTAGAGAGGCATACTGTATGTGTTAAAGTTAGAGAGGCATACTGTATCTGTTAAAGTTAGAGAGGCCTACTGTTTCTGTTAAAGTTGGAGAGGCATACTGTATGTGTTAAAGTTAGAGAGGCATACTGTATGTGTTAAAGTTAGAGAGGCATACTGTATCTGTTAATGTTAGAGAGGCACACTGTATCTGTTAAAGTTAGAGGGCCTACTGTATCTGTTAAAGTTAGAGAGGCCTACTGTATCTGTTAAAGTTAGAGAGGCATACTGTATGTGTTAAAGTTGGAGAGGCATACTGTATGTGTTAATGTTAGAGAGGCATACTGTATGTGTTAAAGGTCTACTGTTAGAGAGAGGCCTACTGTATGTGTTAAAGTTAGAGAGGCCTACTGTATGTGTTAAAGTTAGAGAGGCCTACTGTATGAAAGTTAGAGAGGCATACTGTATCTGTTAAAGTTAGAGAGGCCTACTGTATCTGTTAAAGTTAGAGAGGCCTACTGTATGTGTTAAAGTTAGAGAGGCCTACTGTATGTGTTAAAGTTAGAGAGGCCTACTGTATGTGTTGTTAGAGGCCTACTGTAAAAGTTAGAGAGGCCTACTGTATGTGTTAAAGTTAGAGAGGCCTACTGTATGTGTTAAAGTTAGAGAGGCCTACTGTATGTGTTAAAGTTAGAGAGGCCTACTGTATGTGTTAAAGTTAGAGAGGCCTACTGTATGTGTTAAAGTTAGAGAGGCCTACTGTATGTGTTAAAGTTAGAGAGGCCTACTGTATGTGTTAAAGTTAGAGAGGCATACTGTATGTGTTAAAGTTAGAGAGGCATACTGTATCTGTTAAAGTTAGAGGGCCTACTGTATGTGTTAAAGTTAGAGAGGCCTACTGTATCTGTTAAAGTTAGAGAGGCCTACTGTATCTGTTAAAGTTAGAGAGGCCTACTGTATCTGTTAAAGTTAGAGAGGCATACTGTATCTGTTAAAGTTAGAGAGGCCTACTGTATGTGTTAAAGTTAGAGAGGCCTACTGTATCTGTTAAAGTTAGAGAGGCCTACTGTATGTGTTAAAGTTAGAGAGGCTGTTATGTGTTAAAGTTAGAGAGGCCTACTGTATGTGTTAAAGTTAGAGAGGCCTACTGTATGTGTTAAAGTTAGAGAGGCCTACTGTATGTGTTAAAGTTAGAGAGGCCTACTGTATGTGTTAAAGTTAGAGAGGCATACTGTATGTGTTAAAGTTAGAGAGGCCTACTGTATGTGTTAAAGTTAGAGAGGCCTACTGTATGTGTTAAAGTTAGAGAGGCCTACTGTATGTGTTAAAGTTAGAGAGGCCTACTGTATGTGTTAAAGTTAGAGAGGCCTACTGTATGTGTTAAAGTTAGAGAGGCCTACTGTATGTGTTAAAGTTAGAGAGCCTACTGTATGTGTTAAAGTTAGAGAGGCCTACTGTATCTGTTAAAGTTAGAGAGGCCTACTGTATGTGTTAAAGTTAGAGAGGCCTACTGTATGTGTTAAAGTTAGAGGCACTGTATGTGTTAAAGTTAGAGAGGCCTACTGTATGTGTTAAAGTTAGAGAGGCCTACTGTATGTGTTAAAGTTAGAGAGGCCTACTGTATGTGTTAAAGTTAGAGAGGCCTACTGTATGTGTTAAAGTTAGAGAGGCCTACTGTATGTGTTAAAGTTAGAGAGGCCTACTGTATGTGTTAAAGTTAGAGAGGCCTACTGTATGTGTTAAAGTTAGAGAGGCCTACTGTATGTGTTAAAGTTAGAGAGGCCTACTGTATGTGTTAAAGTTAGAGAGGCCTACTGTATGTGTTAAAGTTAGAGAGGCCTACTGTATCTGTTAAAGTTAGAGAGGCCTACTGTATGTGTTGTATCTGTTAAAGTTAGAGAGGCCTACTGTATGTGTTAATGTTAGAGAGGCATACTGTGTTAAAGTTAGAGAGGTCTATGTGTTAAAGTTAGAGAGGCCTACTGTATGTGTTAAAGTTAGAGAGGCCTACTGTATGTGTTAAAGTTAGAGAGGCCTACTGTATGTGTTAAAGTTAGAGAGGCATACTGTATCTGTTAAAGTTAGAGAGGCCTACTGTATGTGTTAAAGTTAGAGAGGCCTACTGTATGTGTTAAAGTTAGAGAGGCATACTGTATGTGTTAAAGTTAGAGAGGCCTACTGTATGTGTTAAAGTTAGAGAGGCCTACTGTATGTGTTAAAGTTAGAGAGGCATACTGTATGTGTTAAAGTTAGAGAGGCATACTGTATGTGTTAAAGTTAGAGAGGCCTACTGTATCTGTTAAAGTTAGATAGGCCTACTGTATCTGTTAAAGTTAGAGAGGCCTACTGTATGTGTTAAAGTTAGAGAGGCCTACTGTATGTGTTAAAGTTAGAGAGGCCTACTGTATGTGTTAAAGTTAGAGAGGCCTACTGTATCTGTTAAAGTTAGAGAGGCCTACTGTATCTGTTAAAGGAGAGGTATACTGTATGTGTTAAAGTTAAGTGTTAGAGAGGCCTACTGTATGTGTTAAAGTTAGAGAGGCCTACTGTATCTGTTAAAGTTAGAGAGGCCTACTGTATGTGTTAAAGTTAGAGAGGCCTACTGTATCTGTTAAAGTTAGAGGCCTACTGTATGTGTTAAAGTTAGAGAGGCCTACTGTATGTGTTAAAGTTAGAGAGGCCTACTGTATCTGTTAAAGTTAGAGAGGCCTACTGTATCTGTTAAAGTTAGAGAGGCATACTGTATGTGTTAAAGTTAGAGAGCCTACTGTATGTGTTAAAGTTAGAGAGGCCTACTGTATGTGTTAAAGTTAGAGAGGCCTACTGTATGTGTTAAAGTTAGAGAGGCCTACTGTATCTGTTAAAGTTAGAGAGGCCTACTGTATGTGTTAAAGTTAGAGAGGCATACTGTATGTGTTAAAGTTAGAGAGGCCTACTGTATGTGTTAAAGTTAGAGAGGCCTACTGTATCTGTTAAAGTTAGAGAGGCCTACTGTATGTGTTAAAGTTAGAGAGGCCTACTGTATTAGAGAGGCTGTTAAAGTTAGAGAGGCATACTGTATCTGTTAAAGTTAGAGAGGCCTACTGTATCTGTATGTGTTAATACTGTTCTGTTAAAGTTAGAGAGGCATACTGTATGTGTTAAAGTTAGAGAGGCATACTGTATGTGTTAAAGTTAGAGAGGCCTACTGTATGTGTTAAAGTTAGAGAGGCCTACTGTATCTGTTAAAGTTAGAGAGGCCTACTGTATGTGTTAAAGTTAGAGAGCCTACTGTATGTGTTAAAGTTAGAGAGGCATACTGTATCTGTTAAAGTTAGAGAGGCCTACTGTATGTGTTAAAATTAGAGAGGCATACTGTATGTGTTAAAGTTAGAGAGGCACTGTATACTAGAGAGGCCTACTGTATGTGTAAAGTTAGAGAGGCCTACTGTATCTGTTAAAGTTAGAGAGGCATACTGTATGTGTTAAAGTTAGAGAGGCCTACTGTATGTGTTAAAGTTAGAGAGGCCTACTGTATGTGTTAAAGTTAGAGAGGCCTACTGTATCTGTTAAAGTTAGAGAGGCCTACTGTATCTGTTAAAGTTAGAGAGGCCTACTGTATGTGTTAAAGTTAGAGAGGCCTACTGTATGTGTTAAAGTTAGAGAGGCCTACTGTATGTGTTAAAGTTAGAGAGGCCTACTGTATGTGTTAAAGTTAGAGAGGCCTACTGTATGTGTTAAAGTTAGAGAGGCCTACTGTATGTGTTAAAGTTAGAGAGGCCTACTGTATGTGTTAAAGTTAGAGAGGCCTACTGTATCTGTTAAAGTTAGAGAGGCCTACTGTATCTGTTAAAGTTAGAGAGGCCTACTGTATCTGTTAAAGTTAGAGAGGCCTACTGTATGTTAAAGTTAGAGAGGCCTACTGTATGTGTTAAAGTTAGAGAGGCATACTGTATGTGTTAAAGTTAGAGAGGCTACTGTATGTGTTAAAGTTAGAGAGGCATACTGTATGTGTTAAAGTTAGAGAGGCCTACTGTATGTGTTAAAGTTAGAGAGGCCTACTGTATGTGTTAAAGTTAGAGAGGCCTACTGTATGTGTTAAAGTTAGAGAGGTTAGAGAGGCCTACTGTATCTGTTAAAGTTAGAGAGGCATACTGTATGTGTTAAAGTTAAGAGTTAGAGAGGCCTACTGTTTCTGTTAAAGTTAGAGAGGCATACTGTATGTGTTAAAGTTAGAGAGGCATACTGTATGTGTTAAAGTTAGAGAGGCCTACTGTATCTGTTAATGTTAGAGAGGCACACTGTATCTGTTAAAGTTAGAGAGGCCTACTGTATGTGTTAAAGTTAGAGAGGCCTACTGTATCTGTTAAAGTTAGAGAGGCCTACTGTATGTGTTAAAGTTAGAGAGGCATACTGTATCTGTTAAAGTTAGAGAGGCCTACTGTATGTGTTAAAGTTAGAGGCCTACTGTATGTGTTAAAGTTAGAGAGGCCTACTGTATGTGTTAAAGTTAGAGGCCTACTGTATGTGTTAAAGTTAGAGAGGCCTACTGTATGTGTTAAAGTTAGAGAGGCCTACTGTATGTGTTAAGAGGCCTACTGTATGTGTTAAAGTTAGAGAGGCCTACTGTATCTGTTAAAGTTAGAGGCATACTGTATCTGTTAAAGTTAGAGAGGCCTACTGTATCTGTTAAAGTTAGAGGCCTACTGTATCTGTTAAAGTTAGAGAGGCATACTGTATGTGTTAAAGTTAGAGAGGCCTACTGTATCTGTTAAAGTTAGAGAGGCCTACTGTATGTGTTAAAGTTAGAGAGGCCTACTGTATGTGTTAAAGTTAGAGAGGCCTACTGTATGTGTTAAAGTTAGAGAGGCCTACTGTATCTGTTAAAGTTAGAGAGGCCTACTGTATCTGTTAAAGTTAGAGAGGCCTACTGTATGTGTTAAAGTTAGAGAGGCCTACTGTATCTGTTAAAGTTAGAGAGGCCTACTGTATGTGTTAAAGTGTTAAAGTTAGAGAGGCATACTGTATGTGTTAAAGTTAGAGAGGCCTACTGTATCTGTTAAAGTTAGAGAGGCATACTGTATGTGTTAAAGTTAGAGAGGCATACTGTATCTGTTAAAGTTAGAGAGGCCTACTGTATCTGTTAAAGTTAGAGAGGCCTACTGTATGTGTTAACTGTATCTGTTAGAGAGGCCTACTGTATGTGTTAAAGTTAGAGAGGCCTACTGTATGTGTTAAAGTTAGAGAGGCCTACTGTATCTGTTAAAGTGAGAGGCCTACTGTATGTGTTAAAGTTAGAGAGGCCTACTGTATGTGTTAAAGTTAGAGAGGCATACTGTATGTGTATGTGTTAAAGTTAGAGAGGCCTACTGTATCTGTTAAAGTTAGAGAGGCCTACTGTATGTGTTAAAGTTAGAGAGGCCTACTGTATCTGTTAAAGTTAGAGAGGCCTACTGTATGTGTTAAAGTTAGAGAGGCCTACTGTATCTGTTAAAGTTAGAGAGGCCTACTGTATGTGTTAAAGTTAGAGAGGCCTACTGTATGTGTTAAAGTTAGAGAGGCCTACTGTATGTGTTAAAGTTAGAGAGGCCTACTGTATGTGTTAAAGTAAAGGCATACTGTATGTGTTAAAGTTAGAGAGGCATACTGTATGTGTTAAAGTTAGAGAGGCCTACTGTATGTGTTAAAGTTAGAGAGGCCTACTGTATCTGTTAAAGTTAGAGAGGCCTACTGTATGTGTTAAAGTTAGAGAGGCCTACTGTATGTGTTAAAGTTAGAGAGGCCTACTGTATGTGTTAAAGTTAGAGAGGCCTACTGTATGTGTGTTAAGTTGTATCTGTTAGAGGCATACTGTATCTGTTAAAGTTAGAGAGGCCTACTGTATTAGAGAGGCCTGTTAAAGTTAGAGAGGCCTACTGTATGTGTTAAAGTTAGAGAGGCATACTGTATGTGTTAAAGTTAGAGAGCCTACTGTATGTGTTAAAGTTAGGAGAGGCTACTGTATGTGTTAAAGTTAGAGAGGCATACTGTATGTGTTAAAGTTAGAGAGGCCTACTGTATGTGTTAAAGTTAGAGAGGCCTACTGTATGTGTTAAAGTTAGAGAGGCCTACTGTATGTGTTAAAGTTAGAGAGGCCTACTGTATCTGTTAAAGTTAGAGAGGCCTACTGTATCTGTTAAAGTTAGAGAGGCCTACTGTATGTATTAAAGTTAGAGAGGCCTACTGTATCTGTTAAAGTTAGAGAGGCCTACTGTATGTGTTAAAGTTAGAGAGGCCTACTGTATGTGTTAAAGTTAGAGAGGCCTACTGTATGTGTTAAAGTTAGAGAGGCCTACTGTATCTGTTAAAGTTAGAGAGGCCTACTGTATCTGTTAAAGTTAGAGAGGCCTACTGTATCTGTTAAAGTTAGAGAGGCCTACTGTATGTGTTAAAGTTAGAGAGGCCTACTGTATCTGTTAAAGTTAGAGAGGCCTACTGTATCTGTTAAAGTTAGAGAGGCCTACTGTATGTGTTAAAGTTAGAGAGGCATACTGTATCTGTTAAAGTTAGAGAGGCCTACTGTATCTGTTAAAGTTAGAGAGGCCTACTGTATGTGTTAAAGTTAGAGAGGCCTACTGTATCTGTTAAAGTTAGAGAGGCCTACTGTATGTGTTAAAGTTAGAGAGGCATACTGTATCTGTTAATGTTAGAGAGGCATACTGTATCTGTTAAAGTTAGAGAGGCCTACTGTATCTGTTAAAGTTAGAGAGGCCTACTGTATGTGTTAAAGTTAGAGAGGCATACTGTATGTGTTAAAGTTAGAGAGGCCTACTGTATGTGTTAAAGTTAGAGAGGCATACTGTATCTGTTAAAGTTAGAGAGGCATACTGTATGTGTTAAAGTTAGAGAGGCATACTGTATGTGTTAAAGTTAGAGAGGCCTACTGTATCTGTCAAAGTTAGAGAGGCCTACTGTATCTGTTAAAGTTAGAGAGGCCTTGTATCTGTTAAAGTTAGAGAGGCCTACTGTATGTGTTAAAGTTAGAGAGGCCTACTGTATCTGTTAAAGTTAGAGAGGCCTACTGTATGTGTTAAAGTTAGAGAGGCATACTGTATGTGTTAAAGTTAGAGAGGCATACTGTATGTGTTAAAGTTAGAGCGGCCTACTGTATGTGTTAAAGTTAGAGGCCTACTGTATGTGTTAAAGTTAGAGAGGCCTACTGTATCTGTTAAAGTTAGAGAGGCCTACTGTATGTGTTAAAGTTAGAGAGGCCTACTGTATGTGTTAAAGTTAGAGAGGCCTACTGTATGTGTTAAAGTTAGAGAGGTCTACTGTATGTGTTAAAGTTAGAGAGGCCTACTGTATGTGTTAAAGTTAGAGAGGCCTACTGTATCTGTTAAAGTTAGAGAGGCCTACTGTATCTGTTAAAGTTAGAGAGGCCTACTGTATGTGTTAAAGTTAGAGAGCCTACTGTATCTGTTAAAGTTAGAGAGGCCTACTGTATCTGTTAAAGTTAGAGAGGCCTACTGTATCTGTTAAAATTAGAAAGGCCTACTGTATCTGTTAAAGTTAGAGAGGCCTACTGTATCTGTTAAAGTTAGAGAGGCCTACTGTATGTGTTAAAGTTAGAGAGGCCTACTGTATCTGTTAAAGTTAGAGAGGCCTACTGTATCTGTTAAAGTTAGAGAGGCATACTGTATGTGTTAAAGTTAGAGAGGCATACTGTATCTGTTAATGTTAGAGAGGCATACTGTATCTGTTAAAGTTAGAGAGGCCTACTGTATCTGTTAAAGTTAGAGAGGCCTACTGTATGTGTTAAAGTTAGAGAGGCATACTGTATGTGTTAAAGTTAGAGAGGCCTACTGTATGTGTTAAAGTTAGAGAGGCATACTGTATCTGTTAAAGTGAGAGAGGCATACTGTATGTGTTAAAGTTAGAGAGGCATACTGTATGTGTTAAAGTTAGAGAGGCCTACTGTATGTGTTAAAGTTAGAGAGGCATACTGTATCTGTTAAAGTTAGAGAGGCCTACTGTATCTGTTAAAGTTAGAGAGGCCTACTGTATGTGTTAAAGTTAGAGAGGCCTACTGTATGTGTTAAAGTTAGAGAGGCATACTGTATGTGTTAAAGTTAGAGAGGCATACTGTATCTGTTAATGTTAGAGAGGCATACTGTATCTGTTAAAGTACTGTATCTGTTAAAGTTAGAGAGGCCTACTGTATCTGTTAAAGTTAGAGAGGCATACTGTATGTGTTAAAGTTAGAGAGGCATACTGTAAGTGTTAAAGTTAGAGAGGCCTACTGTATGTGTTAAAGTTAGAGAGGCATACTGTATCTGTTAAAGTTAGAGAGGCCTACTGTATGTGTTAAAGTTAGAGAGGTCTACTGTATGTGTTAAAGTTAGAGAGGCATACTGTATCTGTTAAAGTTAGATACGCCTACTGTATGTGTTAAAGTTAGAGGCCTACTGTATGTGTTAAAGTTAGAGAGGCCTACTGTATGTGTTAAAGTTAGAGAGGCCTACTGTATCTGTTAAAGTTAGAGAGGCCTACTGTATGTGTTAAAGTTAGAGAGGCATACTGTATGTGTTAAAGTTAGAGAGGCATACTGTATATGTTAAAGTTAGAGAGTCCTACTGTATGTGTTAAAGTTAGAGAGGCCTAGTGTATGTGTTAAAGTTAGAGAGGCCTACTGTATGTGTTAAAGTTAGAGAGGCCTACTGTATGTGTTAAAGTTAGAGAGGCCTACTGTATGTGTTAGAGAGGCCTACTGTATCTGTTAAAGTTAGAGAGGCCTACTGTATCTGTTAAGAGGCCTTGTATCTGTTAGTTAGAGAGGCCTACTGTATCTGTTAAAGTTAGAGAGGCATACTGTATGTGTTAAAGTTAGAGAGGCATACTGTATCTGTTAATGTTAGAGAGGCATACTGTATCTGTTAAAGTTAGAGAGGCCTACTGTATCTGTTAAAGTTAGAGAGGCCTACTGTATCTGTTAAAGTTAGAGAGGCATACTGTATGTGTTAAAGTTAGAGAGGCATACTGTATCTGTTAATGTTAGAGAGGCATACTGTATCTGTTAAAGTTAGAGAGGCCTACTGTATCTGTTAAAGTTAGAGAGGCCTACTGTATCTGTTAAAGTTAGAGAGGCATACTGTATGTGTTAAAGTTAGAGAGGCATACTGTATGTGTTAAAGTTAGAGAGGCCTACTGTATGTGTTAAAGTTAGAGAGGCATACTGTATCTGTTAAAGTTAGAGAGGCCTACTGTATGTGTTAAAGTTAGAGGCATACTGTATGTGTTAAAGTTAGAGAGGCACACTGTATCTGTTAAAGTTAGAGAGGCCTACTGTATGTGTTAAAGTTAGAGAGGCCTAATGTATGTGTTAAAGTTAGAGAGGCCTACTGTATGTGTTAAAGTTAGAGAGGCCTAGTGTATGTGTTAAAGTTAGAGAGGCCTACTGTATGTGTTAAAGTTAGAGAGGCCTACTGTATGTGTTAAAGTTAGAGAGGCATACTGTATGTGTTAAAGTTAGAGAGGCCTTGTATGTGTTAAAGTTAGAGAGGCCTACTGGATCTGTTAAAGTTAGAGAGGCATACTGTATGTGTTAAAGTTAGAGAGGCCTACTGTATGTGTTAAAGTTAGAGAGGCCTACTGTATGTGTTAAAGTTAGAGAGGCATACTGTATCTGTTAAAGTTAGAGAGGCCTACTGTATGTGTTAAAGTTAGAGAGGCCTACTGTATGTGTTAAAGTTAGAGAGGCATACTGTATCTTTTAAAGTTAGAGAGGCCTACTGTATGTGTTAAAGTTAGAGAGGCATACTGTATGTGTTAAAGTTAGAGAGGCATACTGTATGTGTTAAAGTTAGAGAGGCCTACTGTTTCTGTTGAAGTTGGAGAGGCATACTGTATGTGTTAAAGTTAGAGAGGCATACTGTATGTGTTAAAGTTAGAGAGGCCTACTGTATGTGTTAAAGTTAGAGAGGCCTACTGTATGTGTTAAAGTTAGAGAGGCCTACTGTATGTGTTAAAGTTAGAGAGGCATACTGTATGTGTTAAAGTTAGAGGCACACTGTATCTGTTAAAGTTAGAGAGGCCTACTGTATGTGTTAAAGTTAGAGGCCTACTGTATGTGTTAAAGCTAGAGAGGCATACTGTATGTGTTAAAGTTAGAGAGGCATACTGTATCTGTTAAAGTTAGAGAGGCCTACTGTATGTGTTAAAGTTAGAGAGGCATACTGTATGTGTTAAAGTTAGAGAGCATACTGTATGTGTTAAAGTTAGATACTGTATCTGTTAAAGTTAGAGAGGCATACTGTATGTGTTAAAGTTAGAGAGGCATACTGTAAGTGTTAAAGTTAGAGAGGCCTACTGTATGTGTTAAAGTTAGAGAGGCATACTGTATCTGTTAAAGTTAGAGAGGCCTACTGTATGTGTTAAAGTTAGAGAGGCCTACTGTATGTGTTAAAGTTAGAGAGGCATACTGTATCTGTTAAAGTTAGAGAGGCCTACTGTATGTGTTAAAGTTAGAGAGGCATACTGTATGTGTTAAAGTTAGAGAGCCTACTGTATCTGTTAAAGTTAGAGAGGCATACTGTATGTGTTAAAGTTAGAGAGGCATACTGTATGTGTTAAAGTTAGAGAGGCCTACTGTTTCTGTTGAAGTTGGAGAGGCATACTGTATGTGTTAAAGTTAGAGGCATACTGTATGTGTTAAAGTTAGAGAGGCCTACTGTATGTGTTAAAGTTAGAGAGGCTACTGTATGTGTTAAAGTTAGAGAGGTCTACTGTATGTGTTAAAGTTAGCCTACTGTATCTGTTAAAGTTAGAGAGGCCTACTGTATGTGTTAAAGTTAGAGAGGCCTAGTGTATGTGTTAAAGTTAGATAGGCCTACTGTATGTGTTAAAGTTAGAGAGCATACTGTATGTGTTAAAGTTAGAGAGGCCTACTGTATGTGTTAAAGTTAGAGAGGCCTAGTGTATGTGTTAAAGTTAGATAGGCCTACTGTATGTGCTAAAGTTAGAGAGGCCTACTGTATGTGTTAAAGTTAGAGAGGCCTACTGTATGTGTTAAAGTTAGAGGCATACTGTATGTGTTAAAGTTAGAGAGGCCTACTGGACGTGTTATCCTACTGTATGTGTAAAGTTAGAGAGGCCTAGTGTATGTGTTAAAGTTAGATAGGCCTACTGTATGTGTTAAAAGAGAACTGTGTTAAAGAGAGGCCTACTGTATGTGTTAAAGTTAGAGAGGCCTACTGTATGTGTTAAAGTTAGAGAGGCCTACTGTATGTGTTAAAGTTAGAGAGGCATACTGTATGTGTTAAAGTTAGAGAGGCTAGTGTATGTGTTAAAGTTAGATAGGCCTACTGTATGTGTTAAAGTTAGAGAAGCATACTGTATCTGTTAAAGTTGGTGAGGCTGTATCTGTTAAAGTTAGAGAGGCTACTGTATCTGTTAAAGTTAGAGAGGCCTACTGTATCTGTTAACGTTAGAGAGGCCTACTGTTAGAGAGGCCTACTGTATCTGTTAAAGTTAGAGAGGCCTACTGTATGTGTTAAAGTTAGAGAGGCATACCGTATCTGTTAAAGTTAGAGAGGCCTACTGTATCTGTTAAATTTTGAGTGGCCTACTGTATGTGTTAAAGTTAGGAGAGGCCTACTGTATGTGTTAAAGTTAGAGAGGCATACTGTATGTGTTAAAGTTAGAGAGGCCTACTGTATGTGTTAAAGTTAGAGAGGCATACCGTATCTGTTAAAGTTAGAGAGGCCTACTGTATCTGTTAAAGTTAGAGGCCTACTGTATGTGTTAAAGTTAGAGAGCCTACTGTATGTGTTAAAGTTAGAGAGGCATACTGTATGTGTTAAAGTTAGAGAGGCCTACTGTATCTGTTAAAGTTAGAGGCATACTGTATGTGTTAAAGTTAGAGGCATACTGTATCTGTTAAAGTTAGAGAGGCCTACTGTATCTGTTAAAGTTAGAGAGGCCTACTGTATGTGTTAAAGTTAGAGAGGCATACTGTATCTGTTAAAGTTAGAGAGGCATACTGTATCTGTTAATGTTAGAGGCCTGTTAAAGTTAGAGAGGCATACTGTATGTGTTAAAGTTAGAGAGGCATACTGTATGTGTTAAAGTTAGAGGGCATACTGTATGTGTTAAAGTTAGAGGCCTACTGTATGTGTTAAAGTTAGAGAGGCATACTGTATCTGTTAAAGTTAGAGAGCCTACTGTATCTGTTAAAGTTAGAGAGGCATACTGTATGTGTTAACGTTAGGTCATACTGTATCTGTTAAAGTTACTGTATCTGTTAAAGTTAGAGAGCCTACCGTATCTGTTAAAGTTAGAGAGGCATACTGTATGTGTTAAAGTTAGAGAGGCATACTGTATGTGTTAAAGTTAGAGAGGCATACTGTATCATACTGTATGTGTTAAAGTTAGAGAGGCCTACTGTATGTGTTAAAGTTAGAGAGGCATACTGTATGTGTTAAAGTTAGAGAGGCATACTGTATGTGTTAAAGTTGAGAGGCCTACTGTATCTGTTAGAGAGGCCTACTGTATCTGTTAAAGTTAGAGAGGCCTACCGTATCTGTTAAAGTTAGAGAGGCATACTGTATGTGTTAAAGAGAGGCATACTGTATCTGTTAAAGTTGGAGAGGCCTACTGTATCTGTTAAAGTTAGAGAGGCCTACTGTATCTGTTATTGGAGAGGCTACTGTATCTGTTAACGTTAGAGGCCTACTGTATGTGTTAAAGTTAGGAGGCCTACTGTATGTGTTAAAGTTAGAGAGGCATACTGTATCTGTTAAAGTTAGAGAGGCATACTGTATCTGTTAAAGTTAGAGAGGCCTACTGTATCTGTTAATGTTAGTACTGTAGAGGAGAGGCATACTGTATGTGTTAAAGTTAGAGAGGCATACTGTATGTGTTAAAGTTAGAGAGGAATACTGTATGTGTTAAAGTTAGAGAGTTCCTACTGTTAGAGAGGCCTACTGTATCTGTTAAAGTTAGAGAGGCCTACCGTATCTGTTAAAGTTAGAGAGGCCTACTGTATGTGTTAACGTTAGAGAGGCATACTGTATCTGTTAAAGTTGGTGAGGCCTTGTATCTGTTAAAGTTAGAGGCCTACTGTATGTGTTAAAGTTAGAGAGGCATACTGTATGTGTTAAAGAGAGGCATACTGTATGTGTTAAAGGAGAGGCATACTGTATGTGTTAAAGTTAGAGAGGCATACTGTATGTGTATGTACTGTATGTGTTAAAGTTAGAGAGGCATACTGTATGTGTTAAAGTTAGAGAGGCATACTGTATGTGTTAAAGTTAGAGAGGCCTACTGTATCTGTTAAAGTTAGAGAGGCCTACTGTATCTGTTAAAGTTAGAGAGGCTTACACGTATCTTTTAAAGTTAGAGAGGCATACTGTATGTGTTAACGTTAGAGAGGCATACTGTATCTGTTAAAGTTGGTGAGGCCTACTGTATCTGTTAAAGTTAGAGAGGCCTACTGTATCTGTTAACGTTAGAGAGGCCTACTGTATGTGTTAAAGTTAGAGAGGCCTACTGTATGTGTTAAAGTTAGAGAGGCCTACTGTATGTGTTAAAGTTAGAGAGGCATACCGTATCTGTTAAAGTTAGAGAGGCCTACTGTATCTGTTAAATTTTGAGTGGCCTACTGTATGTGTTAAAGTTAGAGAGCCTACTGTATGTGTTAAAGTTAGAGAGGCATACTGTATCTGTTAAAGTTAGAGGCATACTGTTAAAGTTAGAGAGGCCTACTGTATCTGTTAAAGTTAGAGAGGCATACTGTATGTGTTAAAGTTAGAGAGGCATACTGTATGTGTTAAAGTTAGATAGGCCTACTGTATCTGTTAAAGTTAGAGAGGCATACTGTATGTGTTAAAGTTAGAGAGGCATACTGTATGTGTTAAAGTTAGGAGAGGCCTACTGTATCTGTTAAAGTTAGAGAGGCATACTGTATGTGTTAAAGTTAGAGAGGCATACTAAAGTTAGAGAGAGGCCTACTGTATCTGTTAAAGTTGGAGAGGCCTACTGTATCTGTTAAAGTTAGAGAGGCCTACTGTACTGTGTTAAAGTTAGAGAGGCCTACTGTATGTGTTAAAGTTAGAGGCCTACTGTATGTGTTAAAGTTAGAGAGGCATACCGTATCTGTTAAAGTTAGAGAGGCCTACTGTATCTGTTAAAGTTAGAGAGGCCTACTGTATGTGTTAAAGTTAGAGAGGCATACTGTATGTGTTAAAGTTAGAGAGGCATACTGTATGTGTTAAAGTTAGAGAGGCCTACTGTATGTGTTAAAGTTAGAGAGGCATACTGTATGTGTTAAAGTTAGAGGCATACTGTATGTGTTAAAGTTAGAGAGGCACACTGTATCTGTTAAAGTTAGAGAGGCCTACTGTATCTGTTAAAGTTAGAGAGGCCTACTGTATGTGTTAAAGCTAGAGAGGCATACTGTATGTGTTAAAGTTAGAGAGGCATACTGTATCTGTTAAAGTTAGAGAGGCCTACTGTATGTGTTAAAGTTAGAGAGGCATGCTGTATGTGTTAAAAGAGAGAGGCATACTGTATGTGTTAAAGTTAGAGAGGCCTACTGTATCTGTTAAAGTTGGAGAGCATACTGTATGTGTTAAAGTTAGAGAGGCATACTGTATCTGTTAAAGTTAGAGAGGCCTACTGTATGTGTTAAAGTTAAGAGGCCTACTAGAGAGGCCTACTGTATCTGTTAAAGTTAGAGAGGCCTACTGTATGTGTTAAAGTTAGAGGGCATGTATGTGTTAAAGTTAGAGAGGCATACTGTATGTGTTAAAGTTAGAGGCATACTGTAAGTGTACTGTATGTGTTAACGTTAGAGGCATACTGTATGTGTTAAAGTTAGAGAGGCATACTGTATCTGTTGTGTTAAAGTTAGAGAGGCCTACTGTATGTGTTAAAGTTAGAGAGGCATACTGTATGTGTTAAAGTTAGAGAGGCATACTGTATGTGTTAAAGTTGAGAGGCCTACTGTATCTGTTAAAGTTAGAGAGGCCTACTGTATCTGTTAAAGTTAGAGAGCCTACCGTATCTGTTAAAGTTAGAGAGGCATACTGTATGTGTTAACGTTAGAGAGGCATACTGTATCTGTTAAAGTTGGTGAGGCCTACTGTATCTGTTAAAGTTAGAGAGGCCTACTGTATCTGTTAAAGTTGGAGAGGCCTACTGTATCTGTTAACGTTAAGAGGCCTACTATGTGTTAAAGTTAAGAGGCCTACTGTATGTGTTAAAGTTAGAGAGCACTGTATGTGTTAAAGTTAGAGAGCATTCCGTATCTGTTAAAGTTAGAGGCCTACTGTATCTGTTAAATTTAGGGCCTACTGTATGTGTTAAAGTTAGAGAGGCCTACTGTATGTGTTAAAGTTAGAGAGGCATACTGTATCTGTTAAAGTTAGAGAGGCATACTGTATCTGTTAAAGTTAGAGGCCTACTGTATCTGTTAAAGTTAGAGGCATACTGTATGTGTTAAAGTTAGAGGCATACTATGTGTTATAGATAGCCTACTGTATCTGTTAAAGTTAGAGAGGCATACTGTATGTGTTAAAGTTAGAGGCATACTGTATGTGTTAAAGTTAGAGAGGCCTACTGTAGAGAGGCATACTGTATGTGTTAAAGTTAGAGAGGCATACTGTATGTGTTAAAGTTAGAGAGGCCTACTGTATCTGTTAAAGTTGGAGAGGCCTACTGTATCTGTTAACGTTAGAGAGGCCTACTGTATGTGTGTTAAAGTTAGAGAGGCCTACTGTATGTGTTAAAGTTAGAGAGGCATACCGTATCTGTTAAAGTTAGAGAGGCCTACTGTATCTGTATGTACTGTATGTGTTAAAGTTAGAGAGGCATACTGTATGTGTTAAAGTTAGAGAGGCATACTGTATGTGTTAAAGTTAGAGAGGCATACTGTATGTGTTAAAGTTAGAGAGCCTACTGTATCTGTTAAAGTTAGAGAGGCCTACTGTATGTGTTAAAGTTAGAGAGGCATACTGTATGTGTTAAAGTTAGAGAGGCTGTATCTGTTAAAGTTAGAGAGGCCTACTGTATGTGTTAAAGTTAGAGAGGCCTACTGTATGTGTTAAAGCTAGAGAGGCATACTGTATGTGTTAAAGTTAGAGAGGCATACTGTATCTGTTAAAGAGAGAGCCTACTGTATGTGTTAAAGTTAGAGAGGCATGCTGTATGTGTTAAAGTTAGAGAGGCATACTGTATGTGTTAAAGTTAGAGAGGCCTACTGTATCTGTTAAAGTTGGAGAGGCATACTGTATGTGTTAAAGTTAGAGAGGCATACTGTATGTGTTAAAGTTAGAGAGGCCTACTGTATGTGTTAAAGTTAGAGAGGCCTACTGTATGTGTTAAAGTTAGAGAGGCATACTGTATCTGTTAAAGTTAGAGAGGTCTACTGTATGTGTTAAAGTTAGAGAGGCCTACTGTATGTGTTAAAGTTAGAGAGGCATACTGTATCTGTTAAAGTTAGAGAGGCCTACTGTATGTGTTAAAGTTAGAGAGGCATACTGTATCTTTTAAAGTTAGAGAGGCCTACTGTATGTGTTAAAGTTAGAGAGGCATACTGTATGTGTTAAAGTTAGAGAGGCCTACTGTATCTGTTAAAGTTAGAGAGGCCTACTGTATTGAAGTTGGGAGGCATACTGTTAAAGTTAGAGAGGCCTACTGTATAGAGAGGCCTACTGTATGTGTTAAAGTTAGAGGCCTACTGTATGTGTTAAAGTTAGAGAGGCCTACTGTATGTGTTAAAGTTAGAGAGGCCTACTGGACGTGTTAAAGTTAGAGAGGCCTACTGTATGTGTTAAAGTTAGAGAGGCCTAGTGTATGTGTTAAAGTTAGATAGGCCTACTGTATGTGTTAAAGTTAGAGAGGCATACTGTATGTGTTAAAGTTAGAGAGGCCTACTGTATGTGTTAAAGTTAGATAGGCCTACTGTATGTGTTAAAGTTAGAGAGGCATACTGTATCTGTTAAAGTTAGTGAGGCCTACTGTATCTGTTAAAGTTAGAGAGGTCTACTGTATCTGTTAAAGTTGGAGGCCTACTGTATCTGTTAACGTTAGAGAGGCCTACTGTATGTGTTAAAGTTAGAGAGGCCTACTGTATCTGTTAAAGTTAGAGGCCTACTGTATGTGTTAAAGTTAGAGAGGCATACTGTATCTGTTAAAGTTAGAGAGGCCTACTGTATCTGTTAAATTTTGAGTGGCCTACTGTATGTGTTAAAGTTAGAGAGGCCTACTGTATGTGTTAAAGTTAGAGAGGCATACTGTATGTGTTAAAGTTAGAGAGGCCTACTGTATGTGTTAAAGTACCGTATCTGTTAAAGTTAGAGAGGCCTACTGTATCTGTTAAAGTTAGAGAGGCCTACTGTATGTGTTAAAGTTAGAGAGGCCTACTGTATGTGTTAAAGTTAGAGAGGCATACTGTATGTGTTAAAGTTAGAGAGGCATACTGTATGTGTTAAAGTTAGAGAGGCCTACTGTATCTGTTAAAGTTAGAGAGGCATACTGTATGTGTTAAAGTTAGAGAGGCATACTGTATCTGTTAAAGTTAGAGAGGCCTACTGTATGTGTTAAAGTTAGAGAGGCATACTGTATCTGTTAAAGTTAGAGAGGCATACTGTATCTGTTAAAGTTAGAGAGGCCTACTGTATCTGTTAAAGTTAGAGGCCTACTGTATGTGTTAAAGTTAGAGAGGCCTACTGTATGTGTTAAAGTTAGAGAGGCATACTGTATGTGTTAAAGTTAGAGAGGCATACTGTATGTGTTAAAGTTAGAGAGGCCTACTGTATCTGTTAAAGTTAGAGAGGCCTACTGTATCTGTTAAAGTTAGAGAGGCCTACCGTATCTGTTAAAGTTAGAGAGGCATACTGTATCTGTTAACGTTAGAGAGGCATACTGTATCTGTTAGGGCCTACTGTATCTGTTAAAGTTAGAGAGGCCTACCGTATGTTAGAGAGGCATACTGTATGTGTTAACGTTAGAGAGGCATACTGTATGTGTTAAAGTTAGAGAGGCATACTGTATGTGTTAAAGTTAGAGAGGCATACTGTATGTGTTAAAGTTAGAGAGGCCTACTGTATGTGTTAAAGTTAGAGAGGCCTACTGTATGTGTTAAAGTTAGAGAGGCATACTGTATGTGTTAAAGTTGGAGAGGCCTACTGTATCTGTTAAAGTTAGAGAGGCCTACTGTATCTGTTAAAGTTAGAGAGGCCTACTGTATCTGTTAAAGTTAGAGAGGCATACTGTATGTGTTAACGTTAGAGAGGCATACTGTATCTGTTAAAGTTAGAGGCCTACTGTATCTGTTAAAGTTAGAGAGGCCTACTGTATCTGTTAAAGTTAGAGAGGCATACTGTATGTGTTAAAGTTAGAGAGGCCTACTGTATGTGTTAAAGTTAGAGAGGCATACTGTATCTGTTAAAGTTAGAGAGGCATACTGTATCTGTTAAAGTTAGAGAGGCCTACTGTATCTGTTAATGTTAGAGGCCTACTGTATGTGTTAAAGTTAGAGAGGCATACTGTATGTGTTAAAGTTAGAGAGGAATACTGTATGTGTTAAAGTTAGAGAGGCCTACTGTATCTGTTAAAGTTAGAGAGGCCTACTGTATCTGTTAAAGTTAGAGAGGCCTACTGTATCTGTTAAAGTTAGAGAGGCATACTGTATGTGTTAAAGTTAGAGAGGCATACTGTATCTGTTAAAGTTGGTGAGGCCTACTGTATCTGTTAAAGTTAGAGAGCCTACCGTATCTGTTAAAGTTAGAGAGGCATACTGTATGTGTTAACGTTAGAGAGGCATACTGTATGTGTTAAAGTTAGAGAGGCATACTGTATGTGTTAAAGTTAGAGAGGCATACTGTATGTGTTAAAGTTAGAGAGGCCTACTGTATGTGTTAAAGTTAGAGAGGCATACTGTATGTGTTAAAGTTAGAGAGGCATACTGTATGTGTTAAAGTTGGAGAGGCCTACTGTATCTGTTAAAGTTAGAGAGGCCTACTGTATCTGTTAAAGTTAGAGAGGCCTACTGTATCTGTTAAAGTTAGAGAGGCATACTGTATGTGTTAAAGTTAGAGAGGCATACTGTATCTGTTAAAGTTAGAGAGGCCTACTGTATCTGTTAAAGTTAGAGAGGCCTACTGTATCTGTTAAAGTTGAGAGGCCTACTGTATCTGTTAACGTTAGAGAGGCCTACTGTATGTGTTAAAGTTAGAGAGGCCTACTGTATGTGTTAAAGTTAGAGAGGCCTACTGTATGTGTTAAAGTTAGAGAGGCATACCGTATCTGTTAAAGTTAGAGAGGCCTACTGTATCTGTTAAATTTTGAGTGGCCTACTGTATGTGTTAAAGTTAGAGAGGCCTACTGTATGTGTTAAAGTTAGAGAGGCATACTGTATCTGTTAAAGTTAGAGAGGCATACTGTATCTGTTAAAGTTAGAGAGGCCTACTGAATCTGTTAAAGTTAGAGAGGCATACTGTATGTGTTAAAGTTAGAGAGGCATACTGTATGTGTTAAAGTTAGATAGGCCTACTGTATCTGTTAAAGTTAGAGAGGCATACTGTATGTGTTAAAGTTAGAGAGGCATACTGTATGTGTTAAAGTTAGAGGCCTACTGTATCTTTTAAAGTTAGAGAGGCATACTGTATGTGTTAAAGTTAGAGAGGCATACTGTATGTGTTAAAGTTAGAGAGGCCTACTGTATCTGTTAAAGTTGGAGAGGCCTACTGTATCTGTTAACGTTAGAGAGGCCTACTGTATGTGTTAAAGTTAGAGAGGCCTACTGTATGTGTTAAAGTTAGAGAGGCCTACTGTATGTGTTAAAGTTAGAGAGGCATACCGTATCTGTTAAAGTTAGAGAGGCCTACTGTATCTGTTAAAGTTAGAGAGGCCTACTGTATGTGTTAAAGTTAGAGAGGCATACTGTATGTGTTAAAGTTAGAGAGGCATACTGTATGTGTTAAAGTTAGAGAGGCATACTGTATGTGTTAAAGTTAGAGAGGCCTACTGTATGTGTTAAAGTTAGAGAGGCATACTGTATGTGTTAAAGTTAGAGAGGCATACTGTATGTGTTAAAGTTAGAGAGGCACACTGTATCTGTTAAAGTTAGAGAGGCCTACTGTATGTGTTAAAGTTAGAGAGGCCTACTGTATGTGTTAAAGCTAGAGAGGCATACTGTATGTGTTAAAGTTAGAGAGGCATACTGTATCTGTTAAAGTTAGAGAGGCCTACTGTATGTGTTAAAGTTAGAGAGGCATGCTGTATGTGTTAAAGGAGAGGCATACTGTATGTGTTAAAGTTAGAGAGGCCTACTGTATCTGTTAAAGTTAGAGAGGCATACTGTATGTGTTAAAGTTAGAGAGGCATACTGTATGTGTTAAAGTTAGAGAGGCCTACTGTATCTGTTAAAGTTAGAGAGGCATACTGTATGTGTTAAAGTTAGAGAGGCATACTGTATGTGTTAAAGTTAGAGAGGCCTACTGTATCTGTTAAAGTTGGAGAGGCCTACTGTATCTGTTAACGTTAGAGAGGCCTACTGTATGTGTTAAAGTTAGAGAGGCCTACTGTATGTGTTAAAGTTAGAGAGGCCTACTGTATGTGTTAAAGTTAGAGAGGCATACCGTATCTGTTAAAGTTAGAGAGGCCTACTGTATCTGTTAAAGTTAGAGAGGCCTACTGTATGTGTTAAAGTTAGAGAGGCATACTGTATGTGTTTAGAAGGCATACTGTATGTGTTAAAGTTAGAGGCATACTGTATGTGTTAAAGTTAGAGAGGCCTACTGTATGTGTTAAAGTTAGAGAGGCATACTGTATGTGTTAGGAGAGGCATACTGTATGTGTTAAAGTTAGAGAGGCACACTGTATCTGTTAAAGTTAGAGAGGCCTACTGTATGTGTTAAAGTTAGAGAGGCCTACTGTATGTGTTAAAGCTAGAGAGGCATACTGTATGTGTTAAAGTTAGACAGGCATACTGTATCTGTTAAAGTTAGAGAGGCCTACTGTATGTGTTAAAGTTAGAGAGGCATACTGTATGTGTTAAAGTTAGAGAGGCATACTGTATGTGTTAAAGTTAAAGAGGCCTACTGGATGTGTTAAAGTTAGAGGCAGACTGTATGTGTTAAAGTTAGAGAGGCCTACTGTATCTGTTAAAGCCTACTGTATCTGTTAAAGTTAGAGGGCCTACTGTATGTGTTGCAATTAGAGAGGCCAACTGTATGTGTTGTAATTAGAGAGGCATACTGTATGTGTTGTAATTAGAGGCCTACTGTATGTGTTGTAATTAGAGAGGCCAGCTGTATGTGTTGTAATTAGAGAGGCCTACTGTATGTGTTGTAATTAGAGAGGCCAACTGCATGTGTTGTAATTAGAGAGGCCTACTGTATGTGTTAAAGTTAGAGAGGCATACTGTATGTGTTAAAGTTAGAGAGGCATACTCCTACTGTATGTGTTAAAGTTAGAGAGGCATACTGTATGTGTTAAAGTTAGAGAGGCTACTGTTGTGTTAAAGTTAGAGAGGCACACTGTATCTGTTAGTTAGAGAGGCCTACTGTATGTGTTAAAGTTAGAGAGGCCTACTGTATGTGTTAAAGCTAGAGAGGCATACTGTATGTGTTAAAGTTAGAGAGGCATACTGTATCTGTTAAAGTTAGAGAGGCCTACTGTATGTGTTAAAGTTAGAGAGGCATACTGTATGTGTTAAAGTTAGAGAGGCATACTGTATGTGTTAAAGTTAGAGAGGCCTACTGTATCTGTTAAAGTTAGAGAGGCATACTGTATGTGTTAAAGTTAGAGAGGCATACTGTATGTGTTAAAGTTAGAGAGGCCTACTGTATCTTTTAAAGTTAGAGAGGCATACTGTATGTGTTAAAGTTAGAGAGGCATACTGTATGTGTTAAAGTTAGAGAGGCCTACTGTATCTGTTAAAGTTGGAGAGGCCTACTGTATCTGTTAACGTTAGAGAGGCCTACTGTATGTGTTAAAGTTAGAGAGGTCTACTGTATGTGTTAAAGTTAGAGAGGCCTACTGTATGTGTTAAAGTTAGAGAGGCATACCGTATCTGTTAAAGAGAGGCCTACTGTATCTGTTAAAGTTAGAGAGGCCTACTGTATGTGTTAAAGTTAGAGAGGCTTACTGTATGTGTTAAAGAGAGAGGCATACTGTATGTGTTAAAGTTAGAGAGGCATACTGTATGTGTTAAAGTTAGAGAGGCCTACTGTATGTGTTAAAGTTAGAGAGGCATACTGTATGTGTTAAAGTTAGAGAGGCATACTGTATGTGTTAAAGTTAGAGAGGCACACTGTATCTGTTAAAGTTAGAGAGGCCTACTGTATGTGTTAAAGTTAGAGAGGCCTACTGTATGTGTTAAAGCTAGAGAGGCATACTGTATGTGTTAAAGTTAGAGAGGCATACTGTATGTGTTAAAGTTAGAGAGGCCTACTTTATGTGTTAAAGTTAGAGAGGCATGCTGTATGTGTTAAAGTTAGAGAGGCATACTGTATGTGTTAAAGTTAGAGAGGCCTACTGGATGTGTTAAAGTTAGAGAGGCAGACTGTATGTGTTAAAGTTAGAGAGGCCTACTGTATCTGTTAAAGTTAGAGAGGCCTACTGTATCTGTTAAAGTTAGAGAGGCCTACTGTATGTGTTGTAATTAGAGAGGCCAACTGTATGTGTTGTAATTAGAGAGGCATACTGTATGTGTTGTAATTAGAGGCCTACTGTATGTGTTGTAATTAGAGAGGCCAGCTGTATGTGTTGTAATTAGAGGCCTACTGTATGTGTTGTAATTAGAGAGGCCAACTGCATGTGTTGTAATTAGAGAGGCCTACTGTATGTGTTGTAATTAGAGAGGCCAACTGTATGTGTTGTAATTAGAGAGGTCTACTGTATGTGTTGTAATTAGAGGCCTACTGTATGTGTTGTAATTAGAGAGGCATACTGTATGTGTTGTAATTAGAGGCCTACTGTATGTGTTGTAATTAGGTCCTACTGTATGTGTTGTTGTAAAGAGTGCTACTGTATGTGTTGTAATTAGATGCCTACTGTATGTGTTGTAATTACAGAGGCCTACTGTATGTGTTGTAATTACAGAGTCCTACTGTATGTGTTGTAATTACAGAGTCCTACTGTATGTGTTGTAATTAGAGAGGCCTACTGTATGTGTTGTAATAACAGAGGCCTACTGTGTGTGTTGTAATTGGATAGGCCTACTGTATGTGTTGTAATTAGAGAGGCCTACTGTATGTGTTGCAAATAGAGAGGCCTTCTGTAGGTGTTGTAATTAGAGAGGCCTACTGTATGTGTTGTAATTAGAGAGGCCTACTGTATGTGTTGTAATTAGAGAGGTCTACTGTGTGTGTTGTAATTAGAGGCCTACTGTATGTGTTGTAATTAAAGAGGCTTACTGTGTGTGTTGTAATTAGAGAGGCCTACTGTAGGTGTTGTATTTAGAAAGGCCTGCTGTATGTGTTGTAATAACAGAGAACTACTGTATGTGTTGTAATTAGAGAGGCCTACTGTGTGTGTAGTAATAACAGTCTTACTGTATGTGTTTTAATTACAGAGGCCTACAGTATGTGTTGCAATTAGAGACGCCTACTGTAGGTGTTGTAATTAGAGAGCCTACTGCATTTGTTGTAATTAGAGAGACTACTGTATGTGTTGTAATTAGAGAGGCTTACTGTATGTGTTGTAATTAGAGAGGCCTACTATATGTGTTGTAATTAGAGAGGTCTACTCTATGTGTTGTATTTAGAGAGGACTACTGTATGTGTAGTAATTAGAGAGGCCTACTGTATGTGTTGTAACTACAGAGGCCTACTGTATGTGTTTTAGTTAAAGGTCGAATTGTAAATGTGAACTTGTTCTCAACTTGACTACCTGGTTCAATAAAGGTGAAATAAATAAATAAAATAATCCCAGAAGAATTAGCATTAACTGTTTGGTGCTACTCTTTATTCATTTCTAGATTGTGAATGTGCTTCAGTCACCAACACTAATGATTCTCTGTCTTCTGATTCCATACAGTTATCCAGAAAGCAGTAGAAGGTAAGACCATTTTTCTTTTTTTCTTTTTTTTTCTGCTACTGTGAGGTGAACAAACTACAGTGTTATTTTGGGTGGTTTTGCATTGCAACACACTTTGACTTACTTGACTATCATCTTCTTTCTAGAATATCTCCGATGTGCTGCATAATGTATTGGAGGCTGCTTTTTCCTGGGCCATTCTTCATGGCATCAATGTCCAGTAACTTTGCCCTGACTTAGGATTTAGCTGTCTATTAACGTTTGAAGAGCAAACGGCTATCTTTAACCCAACAGTTAATTGTCTGAAATTGGGTCTGCATTTCTTTTTTGATATAGTGATTTCCTCTGTGAGACTTGCAGACTCACACAGTCACACACACAGTAGGGATGTCATCATCTCAGTGATCAGTGCTGCGCTTTGTGCTAACTGTAGCTACCATCTAAAAGAACCCAGCTATTAAGATGGTTAATTACCAAGCCATTGACATCAAGGCAGTATATCACACTGTCAAAAGATTGGCACTGATTACACACTAATGGAAATGCTTTGCTTTGCAGACTGAAAATATTTCAGCCAGCATTACTTGTCCCTGTTAGAATGAAAACACAATTTGTCTTTGATAATGTGATCATTGTCAGTCTGTTTAACCACATCACAATAAAACAAATATAATTGCTCGTCAACAAAACAGACAGACTGTAAATAAAGATTGAACGTGGAGGTGGGGAAGCCCAGTGTCGCTGAGTTGTCGTGCAGTGAGAGACTTCCATCAGGCCTGTTAGGAGGAGCTCTGGTGGTGTAGTGGTGCCAGAGAATCCAACAGGCTCAGGGGTCCATGCTCTGGGTCCATGCTCTGGGTCCATGCTCTGGGTCCATGCTCTGGGTGCTCTGGGCCTCTGCATGTTGAAATCACTGCTGCTGCTCACCGGAACAGCCAGCTACCCACACCTGTTATCTAATACTGTTGCTCTGTACATTTGTATATTATAAATGACCGCACAGAAGGAATGAATGGTATTTTCAGTTACATTTTTACAGCATGCAACGATATTCACATAGTTCGCAATGAGTGTTGACAGTCAGCACTGTGCGTACTGTACAGTAGCTATGAACGTTGGTGTGCTTGAATGCACATGTTATCATTCTATTCCAAATGGTTTCCTGACTAATTCTAACATACTATTCTGTGTGTATTCCTATGGAACACTGCACTGTCAGTGTCTAACAGTGGACTGGTAGAGTTGATTCGTAAGCAGGGCTGGTTGTAATCTGAAGGGCTATATCCAGGCCCTACATGGGATGATGATGTTGAGTAAAAGCTTCAGTTCAGAAGGGTCCTCTTTCAACCCCCAGCTTCTAGTCACTCTTAATTTCCCTTGTGATGAGCAAGGGTGCTATGACCACGCTCACAGCAAAAGGCGAGCGTTGTTAAATTAAATGACATGCTGCAAAGAGAAGAATGAGCCTTTATTGGATTAAAGCTTTGACATGGAGTCTGCGTCACATCCCGGTGAACAAGGCATGAAAACAAAGA
Organism: Oncorhynchus masou masou; assembly: GCF_036934945.1. Taxonomy (NCBI): domain Eukaryota; kingdom Metazoa; phylum Chordata; class Actinopteri; order Salmoniformes; family Salmonidae; genus Oncorhynchus; species Oncorhynchus masou. The sequence continues at coordinate 56,348 of NW_027008863.1, forward strand.
TGACACTTGAAAAGGATGTGTTGAGCTAGATCTCCTCTTTTGCTTTATCCGGGGCAATGCAATGTGACATCCAGCAGTAAGTCTTTGTAGTCCCCATATCAATGGACCTAGATGGCTGCCTATACAAAATGGTGAACAACTCCCCATTTAAAATAGTAACCTCAATGCTTTTCTTTTGTCTGCACTGAGGGCTTTCATACTGTGGGTTAGTGATGACAACTTCTGGATTATAAGTGGTTTGGAACTCCAGAGTGTCTCCAGGAGTCAGCCTGTGGAATCCCCCATGTCTGCAGTCCGTCATGGTGCCTGGGCTACCTGAATGGTGGGGGGGGGGGGGCAAGGTGGGGAATGCTTTTCAGGCCAGGAGACGTGGAGTGCAGCATCCTCTGATGTGCTGTGAGCAAAACTGAGTCTGTGAAAGAGAGATAAGAGAATCCACACGTGAGTGTAGAACACCAACAGACAGTAACCACTGCTTCCTCTGTGTGTTAGTAGTGTTTGTGTGTGCATTATGCAAACCACCATCTACAACACGAAACCATTTTGGAGAATGACTTTATTTCAATGACTTGGTTCCCACTGGTTGACTCAATAGTGTTTCCACGTAAGTTCAATGAAATTACACTGAACCACCGTGGAACAGACATTGAATTGACATCGGTGATTCTGTGCCCAGTGGGTTGGTTGTTTATTTTATTATTATTTTTTTGTGCTTCTTTTTCTTTTAAGAGATGTTACGATGTCATACGGTACATTTAATAGTTGATAGTGATGGTGTGAATGACTCTGACCCTGTGAGAACCTCAGCACAGACATCTTTAAATGAGAGGACAGGACAGGACACAGCTGCTGCTGCTGGTGGCCAGGGAGTTTAAAGCACCACTGTCCTTGGTTTAATCCCCTCAAGAATATTCTCCTTCAAAACACTGCAACTGCATGGAGGAACAAACACAGCAAAAGCACAAATCCTAACTCTTTACGCTTTGCCTTTTTCTTCAGAATATTCTCACACATTAAATGTAAAATCTTAGTGGATATTTCACAGATGGCCTTCTTGTGAACTTTGGATTTGATACAATAACTATGAGGTTATTAAAGTGCAGATTGTCAGCTTTAATTTCAGTGTATTTTCATTCATACTGGGTGAACTTTTTTGAAATTACAGCACTTTTTGTACATATTCCCCCATTTTTAGGGCTTGGATGTTATTGAATCAGACTGCTAGGTTGGAGGCGGCAGGGTAGCCTAGTGGTTAGAGCATTGGACCAGCAACCGGAAGGTTCCAAGTTCAAATCCCCGAGCTGACAAGGCACAAATCTGTCATTCTGCCCCTGAACAAGGCAGTCAACCCACCGTTCCCAGGCCATCATTAAGAATTTGTTCTTAACTGACTTGCCTAATTAAATAAATATAAAATAAAAACTAGCATTATTTAAAAGTGGCAATATGTCACTTTTTGGGTGACCTGACCAAATTCACATAGAAATGTGAGTTATAGATCTATCATTCTACTTGAAAGCAAGTCTAAGAAGCGGTAGATATGTTCTATGTGCTAATGTTCTATGCTTCCTGTTCTTAAGTTTTGCATCTTTTAATTTCAATTTTGTACACCAGCTGAAACAACAATATTTTGCTTATGGAACATATATTTATCTCAGTGCTTTACGTGGTACAATGATTCTCTACACTATCTTATCTTGTCATATAAACTGAAACTAAGCAAACTATTAAAGTTTTAGCAACCAGGAAATGGCGGAACGATTTTCTGCAAAGTGCAACGTTATATACCCAGTGGCACACGTATTTCCCTTTCAAAGAAATGGATTCACTCATATTTTTCTTGGAATCATGGATGAACTGAATAGTTCGAACCGGTTAGAAATGAATGAACAAACAACAGCAACATGTTTCACAGATACGTTTTAATATGTTCAAAGGTTCTCTATGCCCTGCAAACAGAGCTGAATGTCAAATATATATCTGTAGTAGTAATGGAGAAAAGAATTATGAGAGAAAAATATTATTGCAATCTTTTTTTAAACCCACAGGAAAATCTACTTATTGCATAGAACACCTTTTTCTCTTTTTTAATCAGTCTTAATGACCTTTATAGCTTGTTTGCACTCATTTTGATTGTTTTATGGAGCATAGCAGAGACAGCAGTTAACTAGATTTAGCATTTAGCACTAATTTTATTGTTTCAAAGATTTATTGTAAATGTATTCATAGACATGTAATTACAACAATGTAAAAATAACAGTGTGGCGGTGGAATAATTTACCTCGTCAATAGAAACATGGAGGAAGGGGAGTGGGGAGCATGGAGGAAGGGGTGTGGGGAGCATGGAGGTGGGGAGCATGGAGGAGGGGAGTGGGGAGCATGGAGGAAGGGGTGTGGGGAACATGGAGGTGGGGAGCATGGAGGAGGGGGAGTGGGGAGCATGGAGGAAGGGGTGTGGGGAGCATGGGGTGGGAGCATGGAGGAGGTGGAGCACGTGGAGGAGGGGAGCATGGAGGAAGGGGTGTGGGGAGCATGGAGGTGGGGAGCATGGAGGAGGGAGTGGAGGAGGGAGCATGGAGGAAGGGGTGTGGGGGAGCATGGAGGAAGGGGAGCATGTGGAGGAGGGGAGTGGGGAGTTTGGTGGAGCGGAGCGTGGAGCGGAGCATAGAGGAAGGGAGTGGGAGCGTGGAGGAAGGGAGCGTGGAGGAGGGGAGTGGGGGGTGTGGAGAGCGTGGTGGAGGGGAGCTTGGAGGAAGGGAGTGGGGAGCATGGAGGAAGGGAAAGGGGAGCGTGGAGGAGGAGGGAGTGGAGAGCATGGTGGAGGGGAATGGGGAGCATGCGGGAGGTTAGTTGGGAAGTGGGTATGGAGGAGGGGAGTGTGGAGCGTGGTGGAGGGAGCGGGGTGCATGGAGAGTGTAGAAGAGTGGAGGTGGGGAGAATTTTTATTTTTTTTTTTTATTTTGACCTTTATTTTACTAGGCAAGCCAGTTAAGAACAAATTCTTATTTTCAATGACGGCCTAGTGGGTTACTGCCTGGTGCAGAACGACAGATTTGTACCTTGTCAGCTAAGGGATTTGAACTTGCAACCTTTCGGTTACTAGTCCAACGCTCTAACCACTAGGCTACTCTGCCGCCCCATGGAGGGGAATGGAGAATGGAGGAAGGTGAGTGGGGGCGTGGAGGAGGGGGAGTGTGGAGGAGTGGAGTGGAGAGTGTGGTGGAGGGGAGCATGGAGGAAGGGAGTGAGGAGCGTGTGGGAGGAGTGGGGAGTGTGGATGAGGGGAGTGGGGAGCGTGATGGAGGGGAGCGTGGAGGAAGGAGTGGGGAGCGTGGAGGAGAGGGAGTGGAGAGCGTGGTGGAGGGGAGCGTGGAGAGCGTGGTGGAGGAAGAGAGTGGGGAGTGTGGAGGTGGGGAGTGGGGAGTGTGGTGGAGGAGTGGGGGGTATGGAGGAATGGAGTGGGGAGCAGGGGAGTGGAAGGCGGTGGAGGGGAGCGAGGAGCGTGGAAAGGAGGAGGGGCATGGTGGAGGGCGTGGAGGAAGGGGAATGGAGGGGAGGTTAGTGGGGAAAGGGAGTATGGACGAAGTGTGAGTGGGGAGCATGGTGGAGGAGGGAGTGGGGAGCGTGGTGGAGGGCAGCGTGGAGGAAGGGGGAGTGGGGGCGTGGAAGGGAGTGGGAGTGGGGAGTGTGGAGGAGGGGAGTGGGGAGCGTGGTGGAGGGGAGTGGGGAAGGGGAGTGGGGAGTGTGGTGGAGGAAGGGAGTGGGGGCGTGGAGGGGAGTGAAGAGCGTGGAGGGGAGCGTGGAGGAAGTGGAGTGTGGAGAGGGGAGTGGGGAGCGTGGTGGAGGGGAGCGTGAAGGGAGAGGGGATGGAGGAAGCATGCGGGGGGAGGTTGGTGGAGTGGGAAAGGGAGTGGGGACATGGTGGAGGGAGTGTGGAAAGCGTGGTGGAGGTGGGGAGCGTGGGAGCATGTAGGAGGGGAGTGGGGAGCGTGATGGAGGAGCGTGGAGGAAGGAGTGGGGAGCGTGAGGAAGGGGAGTGGGGAGTGGAGGAGGGGAGTGGAGAGTGTGGAGGGAAGCGTGGAGGAAAGGGAGTAGAGTTTTGGTGGAGGGGGAGCGTGGAGGGGGAGTAGGGCGTGGAGGAAAGGGGGAGTGGGGAGTGTGGAGGAGTGGAGGGGAGCATGGAGGAAGGGAGTGGTGGGAGGGGAGCGTGGAGGAGGAGTGGGGAGCGTGGGGGAATGGGAGTATGGAGGGAGCGTGGAGGGGAAGGGGAGTGGGGAGTGTGGAGGAGGAGTGGGGAGTGGGGAGCGTGGTGGAGGGAGCTTGGAGGAAGGTAGAGGGGGAGCGTGGAGGTGGGGAGTGTGGAGGAGGGAGTGTAGAGCGGGTGGAGTGAGGAAGTGTGGTGGAGGAGGCGGTGCGTGGAGGAAGGGAAGTGGGGAGCATGGAGGAAGGGTTGGAGGGAGCATGGAGGAAGGAGTGGGGAGTGGGGAAGCATGGAGGTGGTGGAGCATGGAGATGGTGGAGGATGTGGAGGTGGGGAGTGGGGAGTGTGGTGGAGCGGAGGAAGGGAGTGGGGATGGAGGAAGGGAAAGGGGAGCGTGGAGGAAGGGGAGTGGAGAGTGCGTGGAGGAAGGGATTAGGGACCATGGTGGTGGGGAGGCGTGGAGGAAGGGGGAGTGGAGGTTAGTGTGGTTGGAGGGGGAAGCGTGGTGGAGGGGGAAGGAGTGGGGAGCGTGGTGGAGGGGAGCGTGGAGGAAGGGATGGAGGAAGGGAGTGGGGAGTGTGGAGGAGGGGAGTGGGGAGCGTGGTGGAGGGGAGGGGGAGCATGGAGGAAGGGAGTGGGGAGTGGGAGCGTGGTGGAGGGGAGCATGGGAGCATACGGGAGGTTAGTGGGGAAAGGGAGTGGACAAGGGGAGTGTGGAGCGTGGTGGAGGGGGAGCGTGGAGGAGGGGGAGTGGGGAGCGTGGTGGAGGGTGGAGGAGGGGAGTGGGAGCGTGGTGGAGGGGGCTTGGAGGAAGGGAGGGTGGGCGTGGAGGAGGAGTGGGAGTGGAGGGGAGTGTGGAGGAAGGGAGTGGGGAGTGTGGAGGAGGGGTGTGGAGGAGGGAGTGGAGGAAGTGGTGGAGGGGGAGCATGGAGGAAGGGGAGGAGCGGGGAGTGGGGAGCATGGAGGAAGGGGTGGGGTAGCATGGGAGGGGAGTGGGGAGCGGGGAGTGGAGGAAGGCATGGAGGTGCGTGAGCATGTGGAGGAAGGGAGTGGGAGCGTGGAGGAAGGGGATTAGGGACCATGGCGGTGGGGAGCATGGAGGAGGGGAGTGGAGTGTGGTTGAGGAAGCTTGGAGGAAGGGAGTGAGTGTTGGAGGGGAGCGTGGAGGAAGGGGTAGGGCGCATGGAGGAAGGGAGTGGGGGAGTGTGGAGGGGGAGTGGAGAATGGTGGATGGAGCGGGGAGCGTTGAGGAAGGGAGTGGGGAGCATCGTGGAGGGGAGCATGGAGGAAGAATGGGGAGCATGGGAAGTTAGTGGGGAAAGGGAGTATGGAGGAGGGAGTGTGGGCGTGGTGGAGGAGCGTGGAGGAGGGGAGTGGGGAGCGTGGTGGAGGGGAGTGGGAGAGGTGGAGGGGAGTGGGGTGCGTGGAGAGTGGAGGTGTGGAGGGAAGGGAGGGAGCGTGGAGGTGGGGAGTGTGGAGGAGGGGAGTGTAGGCGTGGTGGAGGGTGGAGGAAGATGGGAGTGGAGGAGCGGTGGGTGGAGGAAGGGTGGGGAGCATTGAGGAAGGGAGTGGGGAGCATGGAAGTGGGGAGCGTGAAAGGGAGGGAGAATGGAGGAGGGGATGCTGGAGGAGGGGAGCCGAGGAGGGAGAGTGGAGGAGGAGTGTAGAGTGGTGGAGGGGCCGGGAGGAAGAGTGGACAGGAGGGGAGTGCTGAGCATGAAGGAAGGGGGAAGTGGGGAGCATGGAGGAAGGGGTCTACGCATGGAGGTGGGGAGCATGGGGAAAGGCAGTCTGCTTGGGCCGGGCGTACATGGCACCAGGGAATTGGGGAGCATGGAGTGGAGAGCTTGGAGGAGGGAGTTTGGAGCTGCATAGCGTGGAGAGGGGAGTGGGAGTGTGGTGGAGGCGGTGCGTAGAGAGGAAGGGAGTGGGGTGCGTGTTGGAGCACTGGCAGGGAGTTGGGAGTGTGGAGGAGCAGTGTGGAGGAGGGGAGTGGAGAGCGTGGAGGAGGTTGTGGAGGAGGGTAGTGGGGAGCGTCGTGGAGAGGAGAGCGTGGAGGAAGGGGAGTGCATCTGCACGTTCCGGTCGTGGTGGAGTGGAGCAGGGAGCATTGAGGAACCAGCCCTGGTGGAGGGGGAGCGTGAAGGCACTGGGGATCTGCGGGAGGTTAGTGTCCTCGGCCCAGTATGGACAAGTGGAGTGCACCACGTGGAAGGCCTGGAGGAGTGCGCCTCGGTTGTGGACCGAGCTGTCAGAAGCCTTCCTCCTCTCCAGTGCGTCTCCTTGAGCCGGCGTACATCACCCGCCTGTCCCCGGTTCGCCTGCATAGCCCGTCTGCCCAGCGCCGCACTGGCAGGGCCCGTCTGTCCAGGGAAGGTTGGGCTAGGCTCGGTCTGTCCAGAGCTGCAGTCACCTGCACGCCAGTCAGCATGGAGCCACCACGCACCAGCCGCCAGTGGCAGCTCCCCATGCCCTGAGTTCGTGCCGGCCCAGTACCACCAGTGCCGGCACCACGTAGCCGCCCTCGTTGTCCAGCGTGGAGCCTTCCTCTCTCCAGCGCAGCCAGTCAGCATGGAGCCGCCTGAGCCGCCAGTCTGCCCAGCGTGGAGCCCCGTCAGAGCCGTAGTCCAGCATGGAGCCGCTAGAGCCGCCAGTCAGCATGGAGCCACCAGAGCCGCCAGTCAGCATGGAGCCACCAGAGCCGCCAGTCAGCATGGATCCACCAGCCAGTCCAGCTTGGAGCCACCAGAGCCGCCAGTCCAGCATGGATCCGCCAGTCAGCTTGGAGCCACCAGAGCCGCCAGTCGCGTGGAGCCACCAGAGCCGCCAGTCAGCATGGAGCCACCAGAGCCGCCAGTCAGCATGGATCCGCCAGTCAGCTTGGGAGCCACCAGAGCCGCCAGTCAGCATGGAGCCACCAGAGCCGCCAGTCAGCATGGATCCGTCAGATCCGCCAGCCAGGATCTTCCAGAGCACGCCAGTCCAGCCAGGATCTTCCAGAGCCGCCAGTCAGCCAGGATCTGCCAGAGCCGCCAGTCAGCCAGGATCTGCCAGAGCCACTAGTCAGCCAGAAGCTGCCAGAGGCCATCAGCCAGAAGCTGCCAGCTACCTCTCAGTCCTGAGCTACCTCTCAGTCTTGAGCTACCTCTCAGTCCTAAGCTACCTCTCAGTCCTAAGCTACCCCTCAGGCCTGAGCTACCCCCTCGGTCCTGAGCTACCCTCCGGTCATGAGCTACCCCTCCAGTCATGAGCTACCTTTCAGTCCTGAGCTACCCCTCAGTCCTGAGCTACCCCTCAGTCCTGAGCTACCTCAGTCCGGAGCTGCCTCTCAGTCGGGAGCTGCCCCTCAGTCCAGTGGGGCCTTTTGTTAGGGTTCCTAGGCCAAGGTCGGGCGGCAAGTGTCGCCACTCAAGGACACTAAGGAGGTGGTTAAGACAATTATGGAGTGGGGTCCCGTCCAGCACCAGAGCCGCCACCGCGGACAGATGCCCACCCAGACCCTCCCCCTATAGGTTTAGCTTGTGCACCTTGGGGAGGCCTGTCACGTTCTGACCATAGTTCTTGTGTGTTTTCCTTGTTTTAGTGTTGGTCAGGACGTGAGCTGGGTGGGCATTCTATGTTGTGTGTCTAGTTTGTCTACTTCTATGTTTGGCCTGATATGGTTCTCAATCAGAGCCAGGTGTTAGTCATTGTGTCTGATTGGGAACCATATTTAGGTAGCCTGTTTTGTGTTGGGTTTTGTGGGTGGTTGTTTCCTGTGTCAGTGTTTGTACCACACGGGACTGTTTCGGTTTTCACTTTGTTACTTTGTTTATGTGTTTATGTTCAGTTTTTCTCATTAAAAACCATGGACACTTACCATACCGCATATTAGTCGTCCCGATCCTTCTCGCCTCTCCTCTTCAGACGAAGAGGAGGAAATCCTACAGAGTGGGTAGCATGCGGGGAGGGCTGTGTGGAAAGGGCATGGAGGTGGGGAGCATGGAGGAGGGGGAGTCGGGAGCATGGAGTAGGGAGTGGGGGCATGCAGGAGGGTTGTGGGGAAGCATGGAGGGGGAGGGGAGTGGGAGCATGGAGGAGGGGAGTGGGGAGCATGGAGGGAGCATGGAGGTTGTGGGGAAAAGTAGCATGGAGGAGGGAGTGGGAAAGGGAGCATGGAGGAGAGTGGGGAAAAGGGGGATCGTGGTCCACGTCATACTGGGGAAACACGAGAGCCTGTTGCTATGCTTAACGCATTGGGTATGCACAAGATGCATCCACCACGGTCAGGTTTGACACTTCAAAAGGAAAAATAAAGCTGGTGATGTTTATCTTAGTCAAAAACAAGAATATTCCAGCTGTGACAAACCTCTGTGTCTTTGATGCTGTCTAGCTCTGCTCAGCTCTGACCTCTAGCCTAAGGCCTTGTGTTGACCTCATTTCCTCCTGCCCTCTGAAAGGTCAATGAATGGGGGGTGTAACAAACTGATACATGTGTATACACTTTATGTAACGAATCTCTTCTACGTCTGAGGAAGAGTAAGAAGGATCGGACCAATATGCAGCGTGGTAAGATTTCGTCATCATTTACTGAGCACAAGCAAAATAACAAAGTGAAATGGAAGAAACAAAACAGTTGTGTAAGGTGACATACACTAAACAAAAAACAACTACCCACAAATCATAGTGGGAACACAGGCTACCTAAGTATGGTTCTCACTCAGAGACAACGATTGACAGCTGCCTCTGATTGGGAACCATACCAGGCCAAAAGCAGAAATACAAAACATAGAACAAAAACATTGAATGCCCACCCCAACTCACGCCCTGACCAAGCGAAAACAGAGACATAAAAAAGGAACTAAGGTCAGGGCCGTGACACCTTATTCATTAGATGATCAATAACATCTCATTCCATAGTTACATTTGCCAATTTCCTCCGACACAGGTCTCACAAAGAAACAGCTAGCTACGTGAATCATTTGTTATGGAAGACTCAATGCCCTTTTGAATAAATGTTGTTGTCTCTGTCAACACAGTAAATACCATAGATGTGCTGATGGAGTGATTACTCTCTGTCTGTTACTGGTGGAAAAGTCCTTCCAATACACAAGGCTGTGTTTTGTGTAATCCAATTGTGTTCACGGTTTCTTTGTTTTGATTGAGGCATAGCTGTTTATCTAAATGTGTTAGGAATGCTATTCGTTTTTGATTAATCTGTACATGAAATGACAATGTATGAGGTTTTGTTGAGCTGGAAAAAGGTTATATCACAAATAACCTGCTAAAATGCCAGGGAGAGGAACATCACTGATGATGCAGCATATATGAGATGGTTACCATTTTGATCTCTAAAAGTGTTAAAATGTCCTACATTATACAGATACTTTATAAGGAAACTTCCAGCACCCTGAAGATGAAAGCACTGAAAAATATAACTGTCAAAAAAAGACTGCAAGAAATCGCTTAAAAAAATTCTACCTGGTCTTTGTTCGGGCTGAACAATTCCCTTAATTTCTTAACGTGTGGATGCTTATGAAGTAATTGTGTGAGGCAAATGCTTATCTTTGGTCATTTAAAGACTTGTTCAATCAGCCACATTCCTTGTCTAACACAATTCCGGTTCATTTTAATTACTAAATGCTCACATTCAAGCTGCAAGCCGCAAGGCCTTTGGTCCATTTGTTTACACAATATAATTGATTCTGTGATGTCCACAGAATCGGTGCGTTCCAGTTCTAGTTTATTGAGTTACATTGTATTTTATGAATTTGTTTTGCATATGATGTGTTCTTCCCTGGCCAACAACTGCAGCACTATGATTACATTAAAGCTGTCACATTATGCCTCCCACACCCTGGGTTATTGATTGTTATGGCCCTCCTGGCCCTGGACCTGCTTATGTTGTAATGCTGAATCTAGTCAAGGATACAGTCCTCACTACCTTCATCCTATTGAAGGGGACCGGTTTGAATCTAGTTAAGGATACAGTCCTCACTACCTTCATCCTATTGAAGGGACTGGTTTTGAATCTAGTTAAGGATACAGTCCTCACTACCTTCATCTATTGAATGGACCGGTTTGAATCTAGTTAAGGATACAGTTACAGTCCTCACTACCTTCATCCTATTGAAGGGACTAGTTAGGATACAGTCCTCACTACCTTCATCCTATTGAACCGGTTTGAATCTAGTTAAGGATACAGTCCTCACTACCTTCATCCTATTGAAGGGACTGGTTTGAATCGGTTTCCACTACCTTCATCCTATTGTTAATCTAGTCAAGATACAGTCCTCACTACCTTCATCCTATTGAAGGGACTGGTTTGAATCTAGTTAAGGATTAAGGACAATCTAGTTAAGGATACAGAACATCCTGGGACGAATCTAGTTAAGGATACATCCTCACTACCTTCATCCTATTGAAGGGACTGGTTTGAATCTAGTTAAGGATACAGTCCTCACTACCTTCATCCTATTGAGGGGACCGGTTTGAAAGTCAAGTGACAAAAAGGGACCTTATGTCCTCACTACCTTCATCCTATTGAAAGCTATCTGTTAAGGATACAGTCCTCACAGTCCTCACTACCTTCATCCTATTGAAGGGACTGATTTGTGTCCCTGTCACATGCAGTTCGAGGTAATATTTGCCTCGTTTCGTGTTCCATTGAACAAAATGTTTATTGTAAAAGTGACAAAAACCTTATGTGAAAGCTTCTGTCAAGTGAGAAAAAAAGCTTCTGTGTGAGCAACTACCCTAGAGGGTTGCTCCAATTTAGAAAGCTTTTTTCTTATCCCGCTCTTCCACTCTTTGTATCAGTCCTCACTACCTTCATCCTATTGAAGGGACTGTTGTCTGTTTTTAGTTTAATTTCCTCCTCCGTTTTAGTTTTGATTTGAACTCTGACATCCGTACCTATCCCAGGATGTCTGTCACAAACTTGCAGTCCATCGGTTGTGACAATGCTTTTGTTTCTTCCCAATCCTTTTTATGACCTTCCTGTTGTTCCTATTCTTTTTCTGTTCTCTCCCTCAAGGTCTGGCGCACTTGATGTTAAACCGCCAA
>NW_027008864.1:0-2500 GCF_036934945.1 Oncorhynchus masou masou
ACTCTATCAGTCTAACTCTACCAGTCTAACTCTACCAGTCTAACTCTACCAGTCTAACTCTACCAGTCTAACTCTACCAGTCTATCAGTCTAACTCTACCAGTCTAACTCTATCAGTCTGTCTCAACCACTCTATCACTCTAACTCTACCAGTTTAACTCTACCAGTCTGTAACAGTTACAATTATATTTATCACTCTAACAACAGTTATACAACAGTTATACAGATTCTATTTGATTGATATATCTAAAATTCAATCTGATTGGTGCCCAGGAGAAAGCCCCACCCCCCCAACTATTCTGACGCAGAGAAGTTCCATCTGATGGAGACAGACACCATTCGGCGACGCCCACGCAGCCGCGAGCACAGCAATGACCAATCAGACAACAGCACAACCAGCAGCAGCCAACCAGAGATTAGCACAACCAGCGTCGACCAACCAGCGAGCGCCACACCTGGCAGCGGCCAAACAGACAGCAGCAGGAAGAACATTGACCAACCAGAGAGCAGCAGGAAGTGTGTTGACCAACCAGAGAGCAGCATTGACCAATTTCATCGCAGCCAGTTGGCCCCCCAGCAGGTGAACGGAGGGGTCGACCAATCACACCGCATCATCCTGCGGATGCGGCCCGGTTCGGAGGCTGAGGGGGAGGTGGCCTCTCGCAGGGAGAGCTGTGATAGGCCAGAAGTCAGGAAGCCGCTGAAGCCGCCGGTGTCGCCCAAACCCTCCATGGCGGCCGTTAGGAGACAGCAGCAGGACCCCCCCACCCCGACCAGACGCGTCCCCTTACCTGGGCCTGAAGCTGACAGTCCTGGTGAGTTTAACCCTAAACCCTGACCTCTGACCTCTAAACCCAACCCCGACCAGACGCGTCCCCTTACCTGGGCCTGAAGCTGACAGTCCTGGTGAGTTTAACCCTAATCCCTGACCTCTGACCTCTAAACCATTTTTTTTTTCTGTATTTTTTCTCCAGCAGATCCGAGGTGGATGCCTCCCCAGTCTCCTTCAAACCCTGCCCTCCTCCCACCGGTCCTAAACCCACCAAACCCTCACTCTCCTCCCCCACCCCCTCTCCCTAGACCTCTCCCTATCCCAGACACCCTCACCCCTCCCTCCCTGTCCCCTGTCCCCCCCTACACCTCCTCCTCCTCTCCCGTCACCAGCCCCTCCACTCCCCAGACCCCCTCCACCCCGGTTCCACCCCCACCCCGTCAAGCCTCCCCGCTCCTCCATTTCTGGCCTCTCTGTCGACCTGCTGGTGGGGAGGGAGGGGAGGAGAGGGAGGAGAGAGGGAGGGAGGAAGAAAGACTAAAAGAGGACCGGAGAGAAGTTGAGAAGGTGGAGGAGGAGAAGAGAGTTGAGAGGAGGAGAGAGAAGGAGGAGGTGGAGGAGGAGAGGAGAGTTGAGAGAAGGAGAGAGGAGGAGAGGAGAGTTGAGAGAAGGAGAGAGACGGAGGAGGTGGAGAGGAGAGTTGAGAGAAGGAGAGAGAAGGAGGAGGAGCAGACCAAGGAGGAGGCTCCAGCCCAAGTAGGGGAGGAGGAGGAAGAAGAGGAGGTGCATCATCTGAGGTTGGAGGAGACCAGCGCCTCCCTAGCTGCAGCTCTGGAAGCTGTGGAGCAGAAGATTAACCAGGATCACACACACAACCAGTGAGGAGACACACACACACACACACAACCAGTGAGGACACACACACACACACACACACACACACACACACACACACACACACACACACACACAACCAGTGAGGAGACACACACACACAACCAGTGAGCACACACACACACACACACACACACACACACAACCAGTGAAGAGACACACACACACACTACCAGTGAGGAGACACACACACACACACACACACACACACACACACACACACACACACACACACACACACACACACACACACACACACACACACACACAACCAGTGAGGAGACACACACACACACACACACACAGACACACACACCCAGTGAGGACACACACACACACAACCAGTGAGGAGACACACACACACACACACACACACACAACCAGTGAGGAGACACACACACACACACAACCAGTGAGGAGACACACACACACACAACCAGTGAGGAGACACACACACACAACCAGTGAGGAGACACACACACACAACCAGTGAGGAGACACACACACACACACCCACACACACACACACACACACAACCAGTGAGGAGACACACACACACACAACCAGTGAGGAGACACACACACACACACACAACCAGTGAGGAGACACACACACACACACACAACCAGTGAGGAGACACACACACACAACCAGTGAGGAGACACACACACACACACACACTTTCAAATTGCCATTGATAAAATGCATTTGTGTTCGTCGTCCGAAGCTTGTGCCCATACCCATACGCCCACCACAGGGCACTGTGTTCACAACGTTGACATCAGCAAACCACTCGCCCCACTCAACCGCCGGTTGGAAGTTCTGCCAAATTCT
>NW_027008864.1:10000-67556 GCF_036934945.1 Oncorhynchus masou masou
CTCATCAATTAGTGACAGTACTCCAGTCCCATCTGTGTTCTCATCAATTAGTGACAGTACTTCAGTCCCCTCTGTGTTCTCATCAATTAGTGACAGTACTTCAGTCCCCTCTGTGTTCTCATCAATTAGTGACAGTACTCCAGTCCCCTCTGTGTTCTCATCAATTAGACAGTACTCCAGTCCCCTCTGTGTTCTCATCAATTAGTGACAGTACTCCAGTCCCCTCTGTGTTCTCATCAATTAGTGACAGTACTCCAGTCCCCTCTGTGTTCTCATCAATTAGACAGTACTCCAGTCCCCTCTGTGTTCTCATCAATTAGTGACAGTACTCCAGTCCCCTCTGTGTTCTCATCAATTAGTGACAGTACTCCAGTCCCCTCTGTGTTCTCATCAATTAGACAGTACTCCAGTCCCCTCTGTGTTCTCATCAATTAGTGACAGTACTTCAGTCCCCTCTGTGTTCTCATCAATTAGTGACAGTACTTCAGTCCCCTCTGTGTTCTCATCAATTAGTGACAGTACTTCAGTCCCCTCTGTGTTCTCATCAATTAGTGACAGTACTTCAGTCCCCTCTGTGTTCTCATCAATTAGTGACAGTACTTCAGTCCCCTCTGTGTTCTCCTCAATTAGTGACAGTACTTCAGTCCCATCTGTGTTCTCATCAATTAGTGACAGTACTTCAGTCCCCTCTGTGTTCTCATCAATTAGTGACAGTACTTCAGTCCCATCTGTGTTCTCATCAATTAGTGACAGTACTTCAGTCCCCTCTGTGTTCTCATCAATTAGTGACAGTACTCCAGTCCCATCTGTGTTCTCATCAATTAGTGACAGTACTCCAGTCCCATCTGTGTTCTCATCAATTAGTGACAGTACTTCAGTCCCCTCTGTGTTCTCATCAATTAGTGACAGTACTTCAGTCCCCTCTGTGTTCTCATCAATTAGTGACAGTACTCCAGTCCCCTCTGTGTTCTCATCAATTAGACAGTACTCCAGTCCCCTCTGTGTTCTCATCAATTAGTGACAGTACTCCAGTCCCATCTGTGTTCTCATCAATTAGTGACAGTACTTCAGTCCCCTCTGTGTTCTCATCAATTAGTGACAGTACTTCAGTCCCCTCTGTGTTCTCATCAATTAGTGACAGTACTCCAGTCCCCTCTGTGTTCTCATCAATTAGTGACAGTACTTCAGTCCCATCTGTGTTCTCAACAATAAAAGAAACATCCCGTTTTCAGGACCCTGTCTTTCAAAAGATAATCCAAATAACTTCACAGATCTTCATTGTAAAGGGTTTAAACATTGTAAAGGGTTAAATGCTTGTTCAATAAACCATAAAGAATTGATGAACATGCACCTGTGGAACGGTCGTTAAGAAACTAACAGCTTACAGATGGTGATGTCATAATTACAGACGGTTGGCAATTAAGGTCACAGTTATGAGAACTTAGGACACTAAAGAGGCCTTTCTACTGACTCTGAAAAACACCAAAAGAAAGATTCCCAGGGTCCCTGCTCATCTGCGTGAACGTGCCTTGGGCATGGTGCAAGGTGTCATGAGGACTGCAGATGTGGCCAGGGCAATAAATTGCAATGTCCGTACTGTGAGACGCCTAAGACAGCACTACAGGGAGACAGGACGGACAGCTGATCGTCCTCGCAGTGTCAGACCACATGTAACAACACCTGCACAGGATCGGTACATCCGAACATCCCACCTGCGGGACAGGTACAGGATGGCAACAACAACTGCCCGAGTTACACCAGGATGCACAATCCCTCCATCAGTGCTCAGACTGTCCGCAATAGGCTGAGAGAGGCTGGACTGAGGGCTTGTAGGCCTGTTGTAAGGCAGGTCCTCACCAGACATCACCGGCAACAACGTCGCCTATGGGCACAAACCCACCGTCGCTGGACCAGACAGGACTGGCAAAGAGTGCTCTTCACTGATGAGTCACGGTTTTGTCTCACCAGGGGTGATGGTCGGATTCGAGTTTATTGTCGAAGGAATGAGTGTTTCACCAAGGCCTGTACTCTGGAGCGGGATTGATTTGGAGGTGGGGCCGTCGTGGTCTGGGGCGGTGTGTCACAGCATCATCAGACTGAGCTTGTTGTCATTGCAGGCAATCTCAACGCTGTGCGTTACAGGGAAGACATCCTCCTCCCTCATGTGGTACCCTTCCTGCAGGCTCATCCTGACATGACCCTCCAGCATGACATACTGCTCGTTCTGTGAGTGATTTCCTGCAAGACAGGAATGTCAGTGTTCTGCCATGGCCAGCGAAAGAGCCCAGATCTCAATCCCATTGAGCACGTCTGGGACCTGTTGGATCGGAGGGTGAGGGCTAGGGCCATTCCGCCCAAAAATGTCCGGGAACTTGCAGGTGCCTCGGTGGAATAGTGGGGTAACATCTCACAGCAAGAACTGGCAAATCTGGTGCAGTCCACGAGGAGGAGATGCACTGCAATACTTAATGCGGCTGGTGGCCACACCAGATACTGACTGTTACTTTTGATTTTGACCCCCCCTTTGTTCAGGGATACATTATTCAATTTCTGTTAGTCACATGTCTGTGGAACTTGTTCAGTTTATGTCTCAGTTGTTGAATCTTGTTACGTTCATACGAATATTTACACGTGTTAAGTTTGCTGTAAATAAACCCAGTTGACAGTGAGGACGTTTAGTTACTGGAGGGAGTCTCCACTCTCTCTCGGTATGGAATCTTCCTGCTGCACCGGGACAGAATCCTGCCAGTAGTGTTCTAGTTCTAGAACCGTGAGAGAATCTGTCCCAGATGTAACACCCTATCCCCTGCGTCTGCCTCCTAACCCACAGGGCTGTGGTCTAAAGTAGTGCACTAGGAAGGAGGTTGAACTCCGGACGGGTTCCAGTGTTGTCCCCTGTCGGTCCATGTGGTGAAACTCCCCCCTCATCAACAGTCACGGTGTTCAATGGACGACAAAAGGGAGGTTGAACTCCGGGCCCAGTGTTAACCCTGTCATCCATGTGGTGATTTTTAAAGTGTAAAATATAAAGTATCTAACTGCCTCTATGCTGTATGAGCCCTTATGCTGAGTCTCAGAATGGGTCCTAAATGGCCCCCTATTCCCTCTGTAGTGCCCTCTATTCCCTCTGTAGTGTCCCCTATTCCCTCTGTAGTGCCCCCTATTCCCTCTGTAGTGCCCCCTATTCCCTCTGTAGTGCCCCCTATTCCCTCTGTAGTGCCCCTATTCCCTCTGTAGTGCCCTCTATTCCCTCTGTAGTGTCCCCTATTCCCTCTGTAGTGCCCTCTATTCCCTCTGTAGTGCCCTATATTCCCTCTGTAGTGCCCCCTATTCCCTCTGTAGTGCCCCCTATTCCCTCTGCAGTGTCCCCTATTCCCTCTGCAGTGTCCCCTATTCCCTTTGTAGTGCCCTCTATTCCCTCTGTGCTGCCCCCTATTCCCTCTGTAGTGTCCCCTATTCCCTCTGTAGTGTCCCCTTTTCCCTCTGTAGTGCCCTATATTCCCTCTGTAGTGCCCTCTATTCCCTCTGTAGTGTCCCCTATTCCCTCTGTAGTGTCCCCTATTCCCTCTGTAGTGCCCTATATTCCCTCTGTAGTGCCCTCTATTCCCTCTGTAGTGCCCTCTATTCCCTCTGTAGTGCCCTCTATTCCCTCTGTATTGTCCCCTATTCCCCCTTTAGTGTCCTCTATTCCCTCTGTAGTGCCCCCTATTCCCTCTGTAGTGCCCTCTATTCCCTCTGTAGTGCCCTCTATTCCCTCTGTAGTGTCCCCTATTCCCTCTGTAGTGCCCTCTATTCCCTCTGTAGTGCCCTCTATTCCCTCTGTAGTGCCCTCTATTCCCTCTGTAGTGCCCTCTATTCCCTCTGTAGTGCCCTGTATTCCCTCTGTGCTGCCCCCTATTCCCTCTGTAGTGCCCTCTATTCCCTCTGCAGTGTCCCCTATTCCCTCTGTAGTGCCCTGTATTCCCTCTGTAGTGCCCTCTATTCCCTCTGTAGTGCCCTCTATTCCCTCTGTAGTGCCCTCTATTCCCTCTGTAGTGTCCCCTATTCCCTCTGTAGTGCCCTCTATTCCCTCTGTAGTGTCCCCTATTCCCTCTGTAGTGTCCCCTATTCCCTCTGTAGTGCCCTATATTCCCTCTGTAGTGCCCTCTATTCCCTCTGTAGTGCCCTCTATTCCCTCTGTAGTGCCCTCTATTCCCTCTGTATTGTCCCCTATTCCCCCTTTAGTGTCCTCTATTCCCTCTGTAGTGCCCCCTATTCCCTCTGTAGTGCCCTCTATTCCCTCTGTAGTGCCCTCTATTCCCTCTGTAGTGCCCTCTATTCCCTCTGTAGTGCCCTCTATTCCCTCTGTAGTGCCCTCTATTCCCTCTGTAGTGCCCTGTATTCCCTCTGTGCTGCCCCCTATTCCCTCTGTAGTGCCCTCTATTCCCTCTGCAGTGTCCCCTATTCCCTCTGTAGTGCCCTGTATTCCCTCTGTAGTGCCCTCTATTCCCTCTGTAGTGCCCTCTATTCCCTCTGTAGTGCCCTCTATTCCCTCTGTAGTGTCCCCTATTCCCTCTGTAGTGCCCTCTATTCCCTCTGTAGTGCCCTCTATTCCCTCTGTAGTGCCCTCTATTCCCTCTGTAGTGCCCTCTATTCCCTCTGTAGTGCCCTCTATTCCCTCTGTAGTGCCCTCTATTCCCTCTGTAGTGCCCTCTATTCCCTCTGTAGTGTCCCCTATTCCCTCTGTAGTGTCCCCTATATTCCCTCTGTAGTGCCCTCTATTCCCTCTGTAGTGCCCTCTATTCCCTCTGTAGTGCCCTGTATTCCCTCTGTGCTGCCCCCTATTCCCTCTGTAGTGCCCTCTATTCCCTCTGCAGTGCCCTCTATTCCCTCTGTAGTGCCCTCTATTCCCTCTGTAGTGCCCTGTATTCCCTCTGTAGTGCCCTCTATTCCCTCTGTAGTGTCCCCTATTCCCTCTGTAGTGCCCTGTATTCCCTCTGTAGTGCCCTCTATTCCCTCTGTAGTGTCCCCTATTCCCTCTGTAGTGCCCTGTATTCCCTCTGTAGTGCCCTCTATTCCCTCTGTAGTGCCCTCTATTCCCTCTGCAGTGTCCCCTATTCCCTCTGTAGTGCCCTGTATTCCCTCTGTAGTGCTCTCTATTCCCTCTGTAGTGCCCTCTATTCCCTCTGTAGTGCCCTCTATTCCCTCTGTAGTGCCCTCTATTCCCTCTGTAGTGCCCTCTATTCCCTCTGTAGTGCCCTGTATTCCCTCTGTGCTGCCCCCTATTCCCTCTGTAGTGCCCTCTATTCCCTCTGCAGTGTCCCCTATTCCCTCTGTAGTGCCCTCTATTCCCTCTGTAGTGCCCTCTATTCCCTCTGTAGTGCCCTGTATTCCCTCTGTGCTGCCCCCTATTCCCTCTGTAGTGCCCTCTATTCCCTCTGCAGTGTCCCCTATTCCCTCTGTAGTGCCCTGTATTCCCTCTGTAGTGCCCTCTATTCCCTCTGTAGTGCCCTCTATTCCCTCTGTAGTGTCCCCTATTCCCTCTGTAGTGCCCTCTATTCCCTCTATAGTGCCCTCTATTCCCTCTGTAGTGTCCCCTATTCCCTCTGTAGTGGCCTCTATTCCCTCTATAGTGCCCTCTATTCCCTCTGTAGTGTCCCCTATTCCCTCTGTAGTGCCCTCTATTCCCTCTGTAGTGCCCTCTATTCCCTCTGTAGTGTCCCCTATTCCCTCTGTAGTGCCCTCTATTCCCTCTGTAGTGTCCCCTATTCCCTCTGTAGTGGCCTCTATTCCCTCTATAGTGCCCTCTATTCCCTCTGTAGTGTCCCCTATTCCCTCTGTAGTGCCCTCTATTTCCTCTGTAGTGCCCTCTATAGTGTCCCCTATTCCCTCTGTAGTGGCCTCTATTCCCTCTATAGTGCCCTCTATTCCCTCTGTAGTGCCCTCTATTCCCTCTGTAGTGCCCTCTATTCCCTCAGTAGTGTCCCCTATTCCCTCTGTAGTGCCCTCTATTCCCTCTGTAGTGCCCTCTATTCCCTCTGTAGTGCCCTCTATTCCCTCTGTAGTGCCCTCTATTCCCTCTGTAGTGTCCCCAGGGGTAGTGCCCTCTATTCCCTCAGTAGTGTCCCCAGGGGTAGTGCCCTCTATTCCCTCTGTAGTGTCCCCAGGGGTAGTGCCCTCTATTCCCTCTGTAGTGCCCTCTATTCCCTCTGTAGTGTCCCCAGGGGTAGTGCTCTACATGGGGGAATAGGGGTCCATTTAGACACAGCCTGAGACTGATGCCCCAGTGTGTGTTAACTCTGTACTGAGTCCTGGTGCGTTGAACGTAACCTTGCTAAATGTTCCTAAACGTTGCTCGGTGCTGAACGTTCTTGATTGTTTTATAACCCTGCTAAATGTTCCTGAACATTATAACTCTGCTGAACCTGAACGTAGCTTTGTGCTGAATGTCCTGAACGTTTTAACTCTGCTGAATCTGAACGTAGCTCTGTGTTGAATGTCTGGAACGTTGCTTCATGCTGAACGTTCCTGAACGTTATAACTCTGCTGAACGTTCCTGAACGTTATAACTCTGCTGAACGTTCCTGAACGTTATAACTCTGCTGAACGTTCCTGAACGTTATAACTCTGCTGAACGTTCCTGAACGTTATAACTCTGCTGAACGTTCCTGAACGTTATAACTCTGCTGAACGTTCCTGAACGTTATAACTCTGCTGAATCTGAACGTAGCTCTGTGTTGAATGTCTGGAACGTTGCTTCATGCTGAACATTCCTGAACGTTATAACTCTGCTCAACGTTATAACTCTGCTGAACGTTCCTGAGCATTTTTACTCTGATGAACGTTTCTGAGCGTTATAACTCTGCTGAACGTCCCTGAACGTTGCTCCGTGCTGAACGTTCCTGATTGTTATAACTTTGCTCAATGCTCTTGAACGTTCTAACGCTGCTGAACGTTATAACCCTGCCGAACGTTCCTGAGCGTTGCTCCGTGCTGAACCCAGCCCAGTCTTCCTCCTGCTGCAGTGTATTCTCTTGTTGTCATGTCAACCCCCCTTAACCCCTGACCCTGCTAAATCTGTTGAGCACTCTTCTTTCCCCTTCATTTTTCTGTGCCTTGGCTGTGTTTTATCTGCTATAAATTATAAAGTCTTTGTTTTTATTTTAAAGTCATGTGATTTTCCCATACAGTATAACTCTAACACATCCAATATAACTCTGACCCATCCAATATAACTCTAACCCATACAACGTAACTCTAACCCCTACAATGTTGCCCTGACCCATACAATGTTGCCCTGACCCATACAATGTAGCCCTGACCCATACAATATAACTCTGACCCATACATTGTAACCCTGACCCATACAACGTAACTCTAACCTCTACAATGTAGCCCTGACCCATACAATATAACTCTGACCCATACAATGTAGCCCTGACCCATACAATTTAACTCTAACCCATACAATGTAGCCCTGACCCATACAATTTAACTCTAACCCATACAATGTAGCCCTGACCCATACAATTTAACTCTAACCCATACAATGTAGCCCTGACCCATACAATTTAACTCTAACCCATACAATGTAGCCCTGACCAATACAATTTAACTCTAACCCATACAATGTAGCACTGACCCATACAATGTAGCCCTGACCCATACGATGTAACTCTAACCCATACAATGTAGCCCTAACCCATAAAATATAGCCCTAACCCATACGATGTAACTCTAACCCATACAATGTAGCCCTGAACCATACGATGTAACTCTAACCCATACAATGTAGCCCTGACCCATACGATGTAACTCTAACCCATACAATGTAGCCCTGACCCATACGATGTAACTCTAACCCATACAATGTAGCCCTAACCCATACAATGTAACTCTAACCCATACGATGTAACTCTAACCCATACAATGTAGCCCTGACCCATACAATGTAGCCCTAACCCATACGATGTAACTCTAACCCATACAATGTAACTCTAACCCATACAATGTAGCCCTGACCCATACAATGTAGCCCTAACCCATACGATGTAACTCTAACCCATACAATGTAACTCTAACCCATACAATGTAGCCCTGACCCATACGATGTAACTCTAACCCATACAATGTAGCCCTAACCCATACGATGTAACTCTAACCCATACGATGTAACTCTAACCCATACAATGTAGCCCTGACCCATACAATGTAGCCCTAACCCATACAATGTAGCCCTGACCCATACGATGTAACTCTAACCCATACAATGTAGCCCTGACCCATACGATGTAACTCTAACCCATACGATGTAGCCCTGACCCATACAATGTAGCCCTAACCCATACAATGTAGCCCTGACCCATACGATGTAACTCTAACCCATACAATGTAGCCCTGACCCATACGATGTAACTCTAACCCATACGATGTAGCCCTGACCCATACAATGTAGCCCTAACCCATACAATGTAGCCCTGACCCATACGATGTAACTCTAACCCATACAATGTAGCCCTGACCCATACGATGTAACTCTAACCCATACGATGTAGCCCTGACCCATACGATGTAACTCTAACCCATACGATGTAACTCTAACCCATACAATGTAGCCCTGACCCATACGATGTAGCCCTAACCCATACGATGTAGCCCTGACCCATACGATGTAACTCTAACCCATACAATGTAGCCCTGACCCATACGATGTAGCCCTAACCCATACGATGTAGCCCTGACCCATACGATGTAGCCCTGACCCATACGATGTAACTCTACGTTCTGATCCATAAAGGAGTCATCCTGTTTTCTTCACGTTAACGATGATGACGATCCTGATTAATAACTATATTGACATGTATTTTTCTGCTCTTTGGGAAGAAAAGGTTATGAAGTGTGGCTGTAAACGTGAATAAATGAGGAGGAAAGATGGTGGGAGGTTGAGCTGATGTCGTTGAGGTTATGGTTGGTTAAATAAAGTAGTGGTTGATTTGAAGTTGTAATATGTTGTATGGGATCTGCTGTGTTGAGGTTATGGTTGGTTAAATAAAGTAGTGGTTGATTTGAGGTTGTAATATGTTGTATGGGATCTGCTGTGTTGATCCGTTGCTGTACAGATGTGCTCAGAATAAATGTTTTATTAAATCCTGATGTCTCCATGTCTCCTATCTCTTTATTAAACCCTCATGTCTCCTATCTCCTTATTAAACCCTCATGTCTCCTATCTCTTTATTAAACCCTCATGTCTCCTATCTCTTTATTAAACCCTCATGCCTCCTATCTCTTTATTAAACCCTCATGTCTCCAATCTTTATTAAACCCTCATGCCTCCTATCTCTTTATTAAACCCTCATGTCTCCTATCTCTTTATTAAACCCTCATGCCTCCTATCTCTTTATTAAACCCTCATGTCTCCTATCTCTTTATTAAACCCTCATGTCTCCTATCTCTTTATTAAACCCTCATGTCTCCTATCTCTTTATTAAACCCTCATGTCTCCTATCTCTTTATTAAACCCTCATGTCTCCTATCTCCTTATTAAACCCTCATGTATCCTATCTCTTTATTAAACACTCATGTCTCCAATCTTTATTAAACCCTCATGCCTCCTATCTCTTTATTAAACCCTCATGTCTCCTATCTCTTTATTAAACCCTCATGTCTCCAATCTTTATTAAACCCTCATGTCTCCTCTCTTTATTAAACCCTCATGTCTCCAATCTCTTTATTAAACCCTCATGTCTCCATGTCTCCAATCTTTATTAAACCCTCATGTCTCCTATCTCTTTATTAAACCCCCATGTCTCCTATCTCTTTATTAAACCCCCATGTCTCCTATCTCTTTATTAAACCCTCATGCCTCCTATCTCTTTATTAAACCCTCATGTCTCCTATCTCTTTATTAAACCCTCATGTCTCCTATCTCTTTATTAAACCCTCATGTATCCTATCTCTTTATTAAACCCTCATGTCTCCAATCTTTATTAAACCCTCATGCCTCCTATCTCTTTATTAAACCATCATGTCTCCTATCTCTTTATTAAACCCTCATGTCTCCAATCTTTATTAAACCATCATGTCTCCTCTCTTTATTAAACCCTCATGTCTGCAATCTCTTTATTAAACCCTCATGTCTCCATGTCTCCAATCTTTATTAAACCCTCATGTCTCCTATCTCTTTATTAAACCCCCATGTCTCCTATCTCTTTATTA
The DNA here is from genome assembly GCF_036934945.1 of Oncorhynchus masou masou. Lineage (NCBI taxonomy): Eukaryota > Metazoa > Chordata > Actinopteri > Salmoniformes > Salmonidae > Oncorhynchus > Oncorhynchus masou. The sequence continues at coordinate 20,195 of NW_027008864.1, forward strand.
AACCCTCATGTCTCCTATCTCTTTATTAAACCCTCATGTCTCCTATCTCTTTATTAAACCCTCATGTCTCCTATCTCTTTATTAAACCCTCATGTCTCCTATCTCTTTATTAAACCCTCATGCCTCCTATCTCTTTATTAAACCCTCATGTCTCCTATCTCTTTATTAAACCCTCATGTCTCCTATCTCTTTATTAAACCCTCATGTCTCCTATCTCCTTATTAAACCCTCATGTATCCTATCTCTTTATTAAACCCTCATGTCTCCAATCTTTATTAAACCCTCATGCCTCCTATCTCTTTATTAAACCCTCATGACTCCTATCTCTTTATTAAACCCTCATGTCTCCAATCTTTATTAAACCCTCATGCCTCCTATCTCTTTATTAAACCCTCATGTCTCCTATCTCTTTATTAAACCCTCATGTCTCCTATCTCTTTATTAAACCCTCATGTCTCCTATCTCTTTATTAAACCCTCATGTCTCCTATCTCTTTATTAAACCCTCATGCCTCCTATCTCTTTATTAAACCCTCATGTCTCCTATCTCTTTATTAAACCCTCATGTCTCCAATCTTTATTAAACCCTCATGCCTCCTATCTCTTTATTAAACCCTCATGTCTCCTATCTCTTTATTAAACCCTCATGTCTCCTATCTCTTTATTAAACCCTCATTTCTCCTATCTCTTTATTAAACCCTCATGTCTCCTATCTCTTTATTAAACCCTCATGTCTCCTATCTCCTTATTAAACCCTCATGTATCCTATCTCTTTATTAAACACTCATGTCTCCAATCTTTATTAAACCCTCATGCCTCCTATCTCTTTATTAAACCCTCATGTCTCCTATCTCTTTATTAAACCCTCATGTCTCCAATCTTTATTAAACCCTCATGTCTCCTCTCTTTATTAAACCCTCATGTCTCCAATCTCTTTATTAAACCCTCATGTCTCCATGTCTCCAATCTTTATTAAACCCTCATGTCTCCTATCTCTTTATTAAACCCCCATGTATCCTATCTCTTTATTAAACCCTCATGTCTCCAATCTTTATTAAACCCTCATGCCTCCTATCTCTTTATTAAACCCTCATGTCTCCTATCTCTTTATTAAACCCTCATGTGTCCAATCTTTATTAAACCCTCATGTCTCCTCTCTTTATTAAACCCTCATGTTTCCAATCTCTTTATTAAACCCTCATGTCTCCATGTCTCCAATCTTTATTAAACCCTCATGTCTCCTATCTCTTTATTAAACCCTCATGTCTCCTATCTCTTTATTAAACCCTCATGTCTCCTATCTCTTTATTAAACCCTCATGTCTCCTATCTCTTTATTAAACACTCATGTCTCCTATCTCTTTATTAAACCCTCATGTCTCCTATCTCTTTATTAAACCCTCATGTCTCCTATCTCTTTATTAAACCCTCATGTCTCCTATCTCCTTATTAAACCCTCATGTATCCTATCTCTTTATTAAACCCTCATGTCTCCAATCTTTATTAAACCCTCATGTCTCCAATCTCTTTATTAAACCCTCATGTCTCCATGTCTCCAATCTTTATTAAACCCTCATGTCTCCTATCTCTTTATTAAACCCCCATGTCTCCTATCTCTTTATTAAACCCCCATCTCTCCTATCTCTTTATTAAACCCTCATGCCTCCTATCTCTTTATTAAACCCTCATGTCTCCTATCTCTTTATTAAACCCTCATGTCTCCTATCTCTTTATTAAACCCTCATGTCTCCTATCTCTTTATTAAACCCTCATGTATCCTATCTCTTTATTAAACCCTCATGTCTCCTATCTCCTTATTAAACCCTCATGTATCCTATCTTTTTATTAAACCCTCATGTCTCCAATCTTTATTAAACCCTCATGCCTCCTATCTCTTTATTAAACCCTCATGTCTCCTATCTCTTTATTAAACCCTCATGTCTCCAATCTTTATTAAACCCTCATGTCTCCTCTCTTTATTAAACCCTCATGTCTCCAATCTCTTTATTAAACCCTCATGTCTCCATGTCTCCAATCTTTATTAAACCCTCATGTCTCCTATCTCTTTATTAAACCCCCATGTCTCCTATCTCTTTATTAAACCCCCATGTCTCCTATCTCTTTATTAAACCCTCATGCCTCCTATCTCTTTATTAAACCCTCATGTCTCCTATCTCTTTATTAAACCCTCATGTCTCCAATCTTTATTAAACCCTCATGTCTCCTCTCTTTATTAAACCCTCATGTCTCCAATCTCTTTATTAAACCCTAATGTCTCCATGTCTCCAATCTTTATTAAACCCTCATGTCTCCTATCTCTTTATTAAACCCCCATGTCTCCTATCTCTTTATTAAACCCCATGTCTCCTATCTCTTTATTAAACCCTCATGCCTCCTATCTCTTTATTAAACCCTCATGTCTCCTATCTCTTTATTAAACCCCCATGTCTCCTATCTCTTTATTAAACCCTCATGCCTCCTATCTCTTTATTAAACCCTCATGTCTCCAATCTTTATTAAACCCTCATGCCTCCTATCTCTTTATTAAACCCTCATGTCTCCTATCTCTTTATTAAACCCTCATGTCTCCTATCTCTTTATTAAACCCCCATGTCTCCTATCTCTTTATTAAACCCTCATGCCTCCTATCTCTTTATTAAACCCTCATGTCTCCAATCTTTATTAAACCCTCATGTCTCCAATCTCTTTATTAAACCCTCATGTCTCGATGTCTCCAATCTTTATTAAACCCTCATGTCTCCTATCTCTTTATTAAACCCCCATGTCTCCTATCTCTTTATTAAACCCTCATGTCTCCTATCTCCTTATTAAACCCTCATGTATCCTATCTCTTTATTAAACCCTCATGTCTCCAATCTTTATTAAACCCTCATGCCTCCTATCTCTTTATTAAACCCTCATGACTCCTATCTCTTTATTAAACCCTCATGTCTCCAATCTTTATTAAACCCTCATGCCTCCTATCTCTTTATTAAACCCTCATGTCTCCTATCTCTTTATTAAACCCTCATGTCTCCTATCTCTTTATTAAACCCTCATGTCTCCTATCTCTTTATTAAACCCTCATGTCTCCTATCTCTTTATTAAACCCTCATGTCTCCAATCTTTATTAAACCCTCATGCCTCCTATCTCTTTATTAAACCCTCATGCCTCCTATCTCTTTATTAAACCCTCATGTCTCCAATCTTTATTAAACCCTCATGCCTCCTATCTCTTTATTAAACCCTCATGTCTCCTATCTCTTTATTAAACCCTCATGTCTCCTATCTCTTTATTAAACCCTCATTTCTCCTATCTCTCTTTATTAAACCCTCATGTCTCCTATCTCTTTATTAAACCCTCATGTCTCCTATCTCCTTATTAAACCCTCATGTATCCTATCTCTTTATTAAACACTCATGTCTCCAATCTTTATTAAACCCTCATGCCTCCTATCTCTTTATTAAACCCTCATGTCTCCTATCTCTTTATTAAACCCTCATGTCTCCAATCTTTATTAAACCCTCATGTCTCCTCTCTTTATTAAACCCTCATGTCTCCAATCTCTTTATTAAACCCTCATGTCTCCATGTCTCCAATCTTTATTAAACCCTCATGTCTCCTATCTCTTTATTAAACCCCCATGTATCCTATCTCTTTATTAAACCCTCATGTCTCCAATCTTTATTAAACCCTCATGCCTCCTATCTCTTTATTAAACCCTCATGTCTCCTATCTCTTTATTAAACCCTCATGTGTCCAATCTTTATTAAACCCTCATGTCTCCTCTCTTTATTAAACCCTCATGTTTCCAATCTCTTTATTAAACCCTCATGTCTCCATGTCTCCAATCTTTATTAAACCCTCATGTCTCCTATCTCTTTATTAAACCCTCATGTCTCCTATCTCTTTATTAAACCCTCATGTCTCCTATCTCTTTATTAAACCCTCATGTCTCCTATCTCTTTATTAAACACTCATGTCTCCTATCTCTTTATTAAACCCTCATGTCTCCTATCTCTTTATTAAACCCTCATGTCTCCTATCTCTTTATTAAACCCTCATGTCTCCTATCTCCTTATTAAACCCTCATGTATCCTATCTCTTTATTAAACCCTCATGTCTCCAATCTTTATTAAACCCTCATGTCTCCAATCTCTTTATTAAACCCTCATGTCTCCATGTCTCCAATCTTTATTAAACCCTCATGTCTCCTATCTCTTTATTAAACCCCCATGTCTCCTATCTCTTTATTAAACCCCCATCTCTCCTATCTCTTTATTAAACCCTCATGCCTCCTATCTCTTTATTAAACCCTCATGTCTCCTATCTCTTTATTAAACCCTCATGTCTCCTATCTCTTTATTAAACCCCCATGTCTCCTATCTCTTTATTAAACCCTCATGTATCCTATCTCTTTATTAAACCCTCATGTCTCCTATCTCCTTATTAAACCCTCATGTATCCTATCTTTTTATTAAACCCTCATGTCTCCAATCTTTATTAAACCCTCATGCCTCCTATCTCTTTATTAAACCCTCATGTCTCCTATCTCTTTATTAAACCCTCATGTCTCCAATCTTTATTAAACCCTCATGTCTCCTCTCTTTATTAAACCCTCATGTCTCCAATCTCTTTATTAAACCCTCATGTCTCCATGTCTCCAATCTTTATTAAACCCTCATGTCTCCTATCTCTTTATTAAACCCCCATGTCTCCTATCTCTTTATTAAACCCCCATGTCTCCTATCTCTTTATTAAACCCTCATGCCTCCTATCTCTTTATTAAACCCTCATGTCTCCTATCTCTTTATTAAACCCTCATGTCTCCTATCTCTTTATTAAACCCTCATGTCTCCTATCTCTTTATTAAACCCTCATGTCTCCAATCTTTATTAAACCCTCATGTCTCCTCTCTTTATTAAACCCTCATGTCTCCAATCTCTTTATTAAACCCTAATGTCTCCATGTCTCCAATCTTTATTAAACCCTCATGTCTCCTATCTCTTTATTAAACCCCCATGTCTCCTATCTCTTTATTAAACCCCCATGTCTCCTATCTCTTTATTAAACCCTCATGCCTCCTATCTCTTTATTAAACCCTCATGTCTCCTATCTCTTTATTAAACCCCCATGTCTCCTATCTCTTTATTAAACCCTCATGCCTCCTATCTCTTTATTAAACCCTCATGTCTCCAATCTTTATTAAACCCTCATGCCTCCTATCTCTTTATTAAACCCTCATGTCTCCTATCTCTTTATTAAACCCTCATGTCTCCTATCTCTTTATTAAACCCCCATGTCTCCTATCTCTTTATTAAACCCTCATGCCTCCTATCTCTTTATTAAACCCTCATGTCTCCAATCTTTATTAAACCCTCATGTCTCCAATCTCTTTATTAAACCCTCATGTCTCGATGTCTCCAATCTTTATTAAACCCTCATGTCTCCTATCTCTTTATTAAACCCCCATGTCTCCTATCTCTTTATTAAACCCCCATCTCTCCTATCTCTTTATTAAACCCTCATGCCTCCTATCTCTTTATTAAACCCTCATGTCTCCTATCTCTTTATTAAACCCCCATGTCTCCTATCTCTTTATTAAACCCCCATGTCTCCTATCTCTTTATTAAACCCTCATGCCTCCTATCTCTTTATTAAACCCTCATGTCTCCTATCTCTTTATTAAACCCTCATGTCTCCTATCTCTTTATTAAACCCTCATGTCTCCTATCTCTTTATTAAACCCTCATGTATCCTATCTCTTTATTAAACCCTCATGTCTCCTATCTCCTTATTAAACCCTCATGTATCCTATCTCTTTATTAAACCCTCATGTCTCCAATCTTTATTAAACCCTCATGCCTCCTATCTCTTTATTAAACCATCATGTCTCCTATCTCTTTATTAAACCCTCATGTCTCCAATCTTTATTAAACCCTCATGTCTCCTCTCTTTATTAAACCCTCATGTCTGCAATCTCTTTATTAAACCCTCATGTCTCCAATCTTTATTAAACCCTCATGTCTCCTATCTCTTTATTAAACCCCCATGTCTCCTATCTCTTTATTAAACCCTCATGTCTCCTATCTCTTTATTAAACCCTCATGTCTCCTATCTCTTTATTAAACCCTCATGTCTCCTATCTCTTTATTAAACCCTCATGTCTCCTATCTCTTTATTAAACCCTCATGCCTCCTATCTCTTTATTAAACCCTCATGTCTCCTATCTCTTTATTAAACCCTCATGTCTCCTATCTCTTTATTAAACCCTCATGTCTCCTATCTCCTTATTAAACCCTCATGTATCCTATCTCTTTATTAAACCCTCATGTCTCCAATCTTTATTAAACCCTCATGCCTCCTATCTCTTTATTAAACCCTCATGACTCCTATCTCTTTATTAAACCCTCATGTCTCCAATCTTTATTAAACCCTCATGCCTCCTATCTCTTTATTAAACCCTCATGTCTCCTATCTCTTTATTAAACCCTCATGTCTCCTATCTCTTTATTAAACCCTCATGTCTCCTATCTCTTTATTAAACCCTCATGTCTCCTATCTCTTTATTAAACCCTCATGTCTCCAATCTTTATTAAACCCTCATGCCTCCTATCTCTTTATTAAACCCTCATGTCTCCTATCTCTTTATTAAACCCTCATGTCTCCAATCTTTATTAAACCCTCATGCCTCCTATCTCTTTATTAAACCCTCATGTCTCCTATCTCTTTATTAAACCCTCATGTCTCCTATCTCTTTATTAAACCCTCATTTCTCCTATCTCTTTATTAAACCCTCATGTCTCCTATCTCTTTATTAAACCCTCATGTCTCCAATCTTTATTAAACCCTCATGTCTCCTCTCTTTATTAAACCCTCATGTCTCCAATCTCTTTATTAAACCCTCATGTCTCCATGTCTCCAATCTTTATTAAACCCTCATGTCTCCTATCTCTTTATTAAACCCCCATGTATCCTATCTCTTTATTAAACCCTCATGTCTCCAATCTTTATTAAACCCTCATGCCTCCTATCTCTTTATTAAACCCTCATGTCTCCTATCTCTTTATTAAACCCTCATGTGTCCAATCTTTATTAAACCCTCATGTCTCCTCTCTTTATTAAACCCTCATGTTTCCAATCTCTTTATTAAACCCTCATGTCTCCATGTCTCCAATCTTTATTAAACCCTCATGTCTCCTATCTCTTTATTAAACCCTCATGTCTCCTATCTCTTTATTAAACCCTCATGTCTCCTATCTCTTTATTAAACCCTCATGTCTCCTATCTCTTTATTAAACACTCATGTCTCCTATCTCTTTATTAAACCCTCATGTCTCCTATCTCTTTATTAAACCCTCATGTCTCCTATCTCTTTATTAAACCCTCATGTCTCCTATCTCCTTATTAAACCCTCATGTATCCTATCTCTTTATTAAACCCTCATGTCTCCAATCTTTATTAAACCCTCATGTCTCCATGTCTCCAATCTTTATTAAACCCTCATGTCTCCTATCTCTTTATTAAACCCCCATGTCTCCTATCTCTTTATTAAACCCCCATGTCTCCTATCTCTTTATTAAACCCTCATGCCTCCTATCTCGTTATTAAACCCTCATGTCTCCTATCTCTTTATTAAACCCTCATGTCTCCTATCTCTTTATTAAACCCTCATGTCTCCTATCTCTTTATTAAACCCTCATGTCTCCAATCTTTATTAAACCCTCATGTCTCCTCTCTTTATTAAACCCTCATGTCTCCAATCTCTTTATTAAACCCTAATGTCTCCATGTCTCCAATCTTTATTAAACCCTCATGTCTCCTATCTCTTTATTAAACCCCCATGTCTCCTATCTCTTTATTAAACCCCCATGTCTCCTATCTCTTTATTAAACCCTCATGCCTCCTATCTCTTTATTAAACCCTCATGTCTCCTATCTCTTTATTAAACCCCCATGTCTCCTATCTCTTTATTAAACCCTCATGCCTCCTATCTCTTTATTAAACCCTCATGTCTCCAATCTTTATTAAACCCTCATGCCTCCTATCTCTTTATTAAACCCTCATGTCTCCTATCTCTTTATTAAACCCTCATGTCTCCTATCTCTTTATTAAACCCCCATGTCTCCTATCTCTTTATTAAACCCTCATGCCTCCTATCTCTTTATTAAACCCTCATGTCTCCAATCTTTATTAAACCCTCATGTCTCCAATCTCTTTATTAAACCCTCATGTCTCCATGTCTCCAATCTTTATTAAACCCTCATGTCTCCTATCTCTTTATTAAACCCCCATGTCTCCTATCTCTTTATTAAACCCCCATCTCTCCTATCTCTTTATTAAACCCTCATGCCTCCTATCTCTTTATTAAACCCTCATGTCTCCTATCTCTTTATTAAACCCTCATGTCTCCTATCTCTTTATTAAACCCTCATGTCTCCTATCTCTTTATTAAACCCTCATGTATCCTATCTCTTTATTAAACCCTCATGTCTCCTATCTCCTTATTAAACCCTCATGTATCCTATCTTTTTATTAAACCCTCATGTCTCCAATCTTTATTAAACCCTCATGCCTCCTATCTCTTTATTAAACCCTCATGTCTCCTATCTCTTTATTAAACCCTCATGTCTCCAATCTTTATTAAACCCTCATGTCTCCTCTCTTTATTAAACCCTCATGTCTCCAATCTCTTTATTAAACCCTCATGTCTCCATGTCTCCAATCTTTATTAAACCCTCATGTCTCCTATCTCTTTATTAAACCCCCATGTCTCCTATCTCTTTATTAAACCCTCATGCCTCCTATCTCTTTATTAAACCCTCATGTCTCCTATCTCTTTATTAAACCCTCATGTCTCCTATCTCTTTATTAAACCCTCATGTCTCCTATCTCTTTATTAAACCCTCATGTCTCCAATCTTTATTAAACCCTCATGTCTCCTCTCTTTATTAAACCCTCATGTCTCCAATCTCTTTATTAAACCCTAATGTCTCCATGTCTCCAATCTTTATTAAACCCTCATGTCTCCTATCTCTTTATTAAACCCCCATGTCTCCTATCTCTTTATTAAACCCCCATGTCTCCTATCTCTTTATTAAACCCTCATGCCTCCTATCTCTTTATTAAACCCTCATGTCTCCTATCTCTTTATTAAACCCCCATGTCTCCTATCTCTTTATTAAACCCTCATGCCTCCTATCTCTTTATTAAACCCTCATGTCTCCAATCTTTATTAAACCCTCATGCCTCCTATCTCTTTATTAAACCCTCATGTCTCCTATCTCTTTATTAAACCCTCATGTCTCCTATCTCTTTATTAAACCCTCATGTCTCCAATCTTTATTAAACCCTCATGTCTCCTCTCTTTATTAAACCCTCATGTCTCCAATCTCTTTATTAAACCCTCATGTCTCCATGTCTCCAATCTTTATTAAACCCTCATGTCTCCTATCTCTTTATTAAACCCCCATGTCTCCTATCTCTTTATTAAACCCTCATGTCTCCATGTCTCCAATCTTTATTAAACCCTCATGTCTCCTATCTCTTTATTAAACCCTCATGTCTCCTATCTCTTTATTAAACCCTCATGTCTCCTATCTCTTTATTAAACCCTCATGTCTCCTATCTCTTTATTAAACCCTCATGTCTCCTATCTCTTTATTGAACCCTCATGTCTCCTATCTCTTTATTAAACCCTCATGTCTCCAATCTTTATTAAACCCTCATGTCTCCTCTCTTTATTAAACCCTCATGTCTCCAATCTCTTTATTAAACCCTCATGTCTCCAATCTTTATTAAACCCTCATGTCTCCTATCTCTTTATTAAACCCCCATGTCTCCTATCTCTTTATTAAACCCTCATGTCTCCTATCTCTTTATTAAACCCTCATGTCTCCTATCTCTTTATTAAACCCTCATGTCTCCTATCTCTTTATTAAACCCTCATGTCTCCTATCTCTTTATTAAACCCTCATGTCTCCTATCTCTTTATTAAACCCTCATGTCTCCTATCTCTTTATTAAACCCTCATGTCTCCTATCTCTTTATTAAACCCTCATGTCTCCTATCTCTTTATTGAACCCTCATGTCTCCTATCTCTTTATTAAACCCTCATGTCTCCAATCTCTTTATTAAACCCTCATTTCTCCATGTCTCCTATCTCTTTATTAAACCCTCATGTCTCCTATCTCTTTATGAAACCCTCCGGGTAGCCATTTGATTAATTGTTCATCATTCTTATGGGGGTGGAAGCTGTTAAGTAGCCTTTTAGACTTGGCACTCCGGTACCGCTTGGTTACAGATGCATAAAAACAACATGCTCAATAGGTGACATGCCTGGTGAGTATGGAGGAACTGGAACACGCTGTCCTACATGTCAATCCAGAGCATCCCAAACATGCTCAATAGGAAGTAGAGCATATTCATTTTTTTAAATTTTACCTTTATTTAAACTCTTAAATTATTATTTTCAATGATGGCCTAGGAACAGTGGGTTAACTGCCTGTTCAGGGGCAGAATGACAGATTTGTACCTTGTCAGCTCAGGGATTTGAACTTGCAACCTTCCGGTTACAAGTCCAATGCTTTAACCACTAGGCTACCCTGCCGCCCCTACACTCTAACCACTAGGCTACCCTGCCACCTCTACACTCTAACCACTAGGCTACCCTGCCGCCCCTACACTCTAACCACTAGCCTACCCTGCCACCTCTACACTCTAACCACTAGGCTACCCTGCCGCCCCTACACTCTAACCACTAGGCTACCCTGCCACCTCTACACTCTAACCACTAGGCTACCCTGCCACCTCTACACTCTAACCACTAGGCTACCCTGCCACCTCTACACTCTAACCACTAGGCTACCCTGCCACCTCTACACTCTAACCACTAGCCTACCCTGCCACCTCTACACTCTAACCACTAGGCTACCCTGCCACCTCTACACTCTAACCACTAGCCTACCCTGCCACCTCTACACTCTAACCACTAGGCTGCCCTGCCACCTCTACACTCTAACCACTAGGCTGCCCTGCCGCCCCATCTTCCAGGAATTGTGTCCAAATCCTTGCAACTTGGGGACAAGGAGGATGAAAGGCACGTGAACAGGCCTCAGGATCTCAACATTTTTTATTATTTTTATTTCATTGAACAAGTCAGTTAAGAACAAATTCTTATTTATAATGACGGCACGACACCGGGCAAAACCTGACAACGTTGGGCCCCGCCCTTATGGGACTTCCCGTCACGGCCGGTTGTGATACTGCCTGGATTCGAACCTGGGTGTCTGTCGTGACGCCTCTAGTACTGAGATGCAGTGCCTTAGACCGCTGTGGCACTCGGTAGCCGAGTGCTGCAGAGATGGTTGTCCTTCTGGCAGGTTCTCCCATCTCCACAGAGGAACTCGAGAGCTCTGTCATCTGGTTCTTCGTCACCTCCCTGACCAAAGCCCTTCTCCATCGATTGCTCAGTTTGGCCGGGCAACCAGCTCTAGGAAGAGTCTTGGTGGTTCCAAACTTCTTCCATTTAATAATGATGGAGGCCACTGTGTTCTCGGGGACCTTCAATATTGCAAAAATGTTTTGGTACCCTTCCCCAGATCTGTGCCTCGACACAATCCTGTCTCGGAGCTCTACGAATAATTCCTTCAACCTCATGGCTCTGACATGCACTGTCAACTGTGGGACCTTATAGGTGTGTGTCTTTCCAAATCATGTCCAACCAATTGAATGTATTACCGGTGGACTCCAATCAAGTTGTAGGAACATCTCAAGGATGATCAATGGAAACAGGATGCACCTGAGCTCAATTTCGAGTCTCATAGCAAAGGGTCTGAATACTTATGTAGGGAAGGTTTTTCTGTTAAAATGTTTTACTAAATTTGCTAAATGTTCTAAAACCTTGTTTTCACTTTGTCATTATGGGCTATTGTGATGTGATTACGGGGTATTGTGATGTCATTATGGGGTATTGTGATGTCGTTATAGGTTATTGTGATGTCATTATGGGGTATTGTGATGTCGTTATGGGGTATTGTGATGTCATTATGGGGTATTGTGATGTCATTATGGGGTATTGTGATGTTGTTATGGGGTATTGTGATGTCGTTATGGGGTATTGTGATGTCGTTATGGGGTATTGTGATGTCGTTATGGGGTATTGTGATGTCGTTATGGGGTGTTGTGATGTCGTTATGGGGTATTGTGATGTCGTTACGGGGTATTGTGACGTCGTTACGGGGTGTTGTGATGTCATTACGGGCTATTGTGTGTAGATTGATGAGGATTTTTATTTATTTAATCCATTTTAGAATAAGGCTGTAACGTAACAAAATGTGTAAAAAGTCAAGGGGTCTGAATACTTTCCGAAGGCTCTGTACATGTACAAACTACCTGGACTAACCTTTACCCCCGCACATTGATTCAGTACCGGTAACCCGAGTGGTACTGTGGTCTAAGACACTGCGTAATGTAAATGTCTCACTGCAGTGATGCTTCTTGGTCTGAACGACCCGGTTCAGATCCAGGCTGTATCTGTCCGGGAGTCCCATAGGGCCGTCATTATAAATAAGACTTGGTTCTGAACTGAAATAAATATAGCCTCATAATACCTGGTACCGGTGGTGGTGTGTGGGGTGTGTGTGGTGTGTGTGTGTGGTGTGTGTTACCGGTAGCCCCTGAATATAGCCTTTTTATTGTGTTGTTGCTCTTTAATTACATTTTTTACCTTACTTTATATTTTCTTAAAACCGCATTGTAAGTAAGCATTTCACGGTAAGGTCTACACCAGCTGTATTCAGCATGCGACAAATAAAATGAGTTTTGTTCTGTATTCCCAGTCATGTGAAATCCATAGATCAAGGCCTAATGAAAAATGAGTTTTGATCTGTATTCCCCGTCATGTGAAATCCATAGATCAAGGCCTAATGAAAAATGAGTTTTGATCTGTATTCCCCGTCATGTGAAATCCATAGATTAAGGCCTAATGAAAAATGAGTTTTGATCTGTATTCCCCGTCATGTGAAATCCATAGATCAGGGCCTAATGAAAAATGAGTTTTGTTCTGTATTCCCAGTCATGTGAAATCCATAGATATGGTGCCGTTTGGCAAACTGTCTGTTTATTTGACCGACTTCCTTCCCGTCTGATATTTGAAAGGTAAATAGCAGCTTGTTGACGTCATGGCGGATGAGAGTCGGCCTGTTCAGGTTTGACTCCACTCCAGCCAGTCGCTTCATTTGCCTGATGGGATTTCCATACAGGTGCCCCCCCTCCCTCCCGCCTCCTCCGTGTTTGACTACCAAACAGAGCGCCGCCACTGATCTCTCCCGGGGAAAACGGGGTGAGTGTCTGACAGAAGACAGGAGGATAGAGGGAGAAAGGGGGTGTCTGATAGAGGAGGATAGAGGGAGAAAGGGAGAGTCTGATAGAGGAGGAGGATAGAGGGAGAAAGGGGGTGCCTGATAGAGGAGGAGGATAGAGGGAGAAAGGGAGAGTCTGATAGAGGAGGAGGATAGAGGGAGAAAGGGAGTGTCTGATAGAGGAGGAGGATAGAGGGAGAAAGGGAGTGTCTGATAGAGGAGGATAGAGGGAGAAAGGGGGTGTCTGATAGAGGAGGAGGATAGAGGGAGAAAGGGGGTGTCTGATAGAGGAGGATAGAGGGAGAAAGGGAGAGTCTGATAGAGGAGGATAGAGGGAGAAAGGGAGTGTCTGATAGAGGAGGATAGAGGGAGAAAGGGAGAGTCTGATAGAGGAGGATAGAGGGAGAAAGGGAGTGTCTGATAGAGGAGGATAGAGGGAGAAAGGGAGTGTCTGATAGAGGAGGAGGATAGAGGGAGAAAGGGAGTGTCTGATAGAGGAGGATAGAGGGAGAAAGGGGGTGTCTGATAGAGGAGGAGGATAGAGGGAGAAAGGGAGTGTCTGATAGAGGAGGAGGATAGAGGGAGAAAGGGAGTGTCTGATAGAGGAGGATAGAGGGAGAAAGGGGGTGTCTGATAGAGGAGGAGGATAGAGGGAGAAAGGGGGTGTCTGATAGAGGAGGAGGATAGAGGGAGAAAGGGAGTGTCTGATAGAGGAGGAGGATAGAGGGAGAAAGGGGGTGTCTGATAGAGGAGGAGGATAGAGGGAGAAAGGGAGTGTCTGATAGAGGAGGATAGAGGGAGAAAGGGAGTGTCTGATAGAGGAGGAGGATAGAGGGAGAAAGGGAGAGTCTGATAGAGGAGGAGGATAGAGGGAGAAAGGGGGTGTCTGATAGAGGAGGAGGATAGAGGGAGAAAGGGGGTGTCTGATAGAGGAGGATAGAGGGAGAAAGGGGGTGTCTGATAGAGGAGGACGACAGAGGGAGAAAGGGAGTGTCTGATAGAGGAGGAGGATAGAGGGAGAAAGGGAGTGTCTGATAGAGGAGGAGGATAGAGGGAGAAAGGGAGTGTCTGATAGAGGAGGATAGAGGGAGAAAGGGGGTGTCTGATAGAGGAGGAGGATAGAGGGAGAAAGGGAGTGTCTGATAGAGGAGGAGGATAGAGGGAGAAAGGGAGTGTCTGATAGAGGAGGAGGATAGAGGGAGAAAGGGAGTGTCTGATAGAGGAGGATAGAGGGAGAAAGGGAGTGTCTGATAGAGGAGGAGGATAGAGGGAGAAAGGGAGTGTCTGATAGAGGAGGAGGATAGAGGGAGAAAGGGAGTGTCTGATAGAGGAGGAGGATAGAGGGAGAAAGGGAGTGTCTGATAGAGGAGGATAGAGGGAGAAAGGGGGTGTCTGATAGAGGAGGAGGATAGAGGGAGAAAGGGAGAGTCTGATAGAGGAGGATAGAGGGAGAAAGGGAGTGTCTGATAGAGGATAGAGGGAGAAAGGGAGTGTCTGATAGAGGAGGAGGATAGAGGGAGAAAGGGGTGTCTGATAGAGGAGGAGGATAGAGGGAGAAAGGGAGAGTCTGATAGAGGAGGATAGAGGGAGAAAGGGAGTGTCTGATAGAGGATAGAGGGAGAAAGGGAGTGTCTGATAGAGGAGGAGGATAGAGGGAGAAAGGGAGTGTCTGATAGAGGAGGAGGATAGAGGGAGAAAGGGGGTGTCTGATAGAGGAGGAGGATAGAGGGAGAAAGGGAGAGTCTGATAGAGGAGGATAGAGGGAGAAAGGGAGTGTCTGATAGAGGAGGAGGATAGAGGGAGAAAGGGGGTGTCTGATAGAGGAGGAGGATAGAGGGAGAAAGGGAGTGTCTGATAGAGGAGGATAGAGGGAGAAAGGGAGTGTCTGATAGAGGAGGAGGATAGAGGGAGAAAGGGAGTGTCTGATAGAGGAGGAGGATAGAGGGAGAAAGGGAGTGTCTGATAGAGAAGGAGGATAGAGGGAGAAAGGGAGTGTCTGATAGAGGAGGAGGATAGAGGGAGAAAGGGAGAGTCTGATAGAGGAGGAGGATAGAGGGAGAAAGGGAGAGTCTGATAGAGGAGGAGGATAGAGGGAGAAAGGGAGAGTCTGATAGAGAAGGAGGATAGAGGGAGAAAGGGGGTGTCTGATAGAGGAGGAGGATAGAGGGAGAAAGGGAGAGTCTGATAGAGGAGGAGGATAGAGGGAGAAAGGGAGTGTCTGACAGAGGAGGAGGATAGAGGGAGAAAGGGAGTGTCTGATAGAGAAGGAGGATAGAGGGAGAAAGGGAGTGTCTGATAGAGGAGGAGGATAGAGGGAGAAAGGGAGAGTCTGATAGAGGAGGAGGATAGAGGGAGTGTCTGATAGAGGAGGAGGATAGAGGGAGAAAGGGAGTGTCTGATAGAGGAGGAGGATAGAGGGAGAAAGGGAGTGTCTGATAGAGGAGGAGGATAGAGGGAGAAAGGGAGAGTCTGATAGAGGAGGAGGATAGAGGGAGAAAGGGAGTGTCTGATAGAGGAGGATAGAGGGAGAAAGGGAGTGTCTGATAGAGGAGGAGGATAGAGGGAGAAAGGGAGTGTCTGATAGAGGAGGATAGAGGGAGAAAGGGAGTGTCTGATAGAGGAGGATAGAGGGAGAAAGGGAGTGTCTGATAGAGGAGGAGGATAGAGGGAGAAAGGGAGTGTCTGATAGAGGAGGAGGATAGAGGGAGAAAGGGAGAGTCTGATAGAGGAGGATAGAGGGAGAAAGGGAGTGTCTGATAGAGGAGGAGGATAGAGGGAGAAAGGGAGAGTCTGATAGAGGAGGAGGATAGAGGGAGAAAGGGAGAGTCTGATAGAGGAGGATAGAGGGAGAAAGGGGGTGTCTGATAGAGGAGGAGGACAGAGGGAGAAAGGGAGTGTCTGATAGAGGAGGAGGATAGAGGGAGAAAGGGAGTGTCTGATAGAGGAGGAGGATAGAGGGAGAAAGGGAGTGTCTGACAGAGGAGGATAGAGGGAGAAAGGGGGTGTCTGATAGAGGAGGAGGATAGAGGGAGAAAGGGGGTGTCTGATAGAGGAGGAGGATAGAGGGAGAAAGGGAGAGTCTGATAGAGGAGGAGGATAGAGGGAGAAAGGGGGTGTCTGATAGAGGAGGAGGATAGAGGGAGAAAGGGAGAGTCTGATAGAGGAGGATAGAGGGAGAAAGGGGGTGTCTGATAGAGGAGGAGGACAGAGGGAGAAAGGGAGTGTCTGATAGAGGAGGAGGATAGAGGGAGAAAGGGGGTGTCTGATAGAGGAGGATAGAGGGAGAAAGGGGGTGTCTGATAGAGGAGGAGGACAGAGGGAGAAAGGGAGTGTCTGATAGAGGAGGAGGATAGAGGGAGAAAGGGAGTGTCTGATAGAGGAGGAGGATAGAGGGAGAAAGGGAGTGTCTGATAGAGGAGGAGGATAGAGGGAGAAAGGGAGTGTCTGATAGAGGAGGAGGATAGAGGGAGAAAGGGGGTGTCTGATAGAGGAGGAGGACAGAGGGAGAAAGGGAGTGTCTGATAGAGGAGGATAGAGGGAGAAAGGGAGTGTCTGATAGAGGAGGAGGATAGAGGGAGAAAGGGAGTGTCTGATAGAGGAGGATAGAGGGAGAAAGGGGGTGTCTGATAGAGGAGGAGGACAGAGGGAGAAAGGGAGTGTCTGATAGAGGAGGATAGAGGGAGAAAGGGAGTGTCTGATAGAGGAGGATAGAGGGAGAAAGGGAGTGTCTGATAGAGGAGGAGGATAGAGGGAGAAAGGGAGTGTCTGATAGAGGAGGAGGATAGAGGGAGAAAGGGGGTGTCTGATAGAGGAGGAGGATAGAGGGAGAAAGGGAGTGTCTGATAGAGGAGGAGGATAGAGGGAGAAAGGGAGTGTCTGATAGAGGAGGAGGACAGAGGGAGAAAGGGAGTGTCTGATAGAGGAGGATAGAGGGAGAAAGGGAGTGTCTGATAGAGGAGGAGGATAGAGGGAGAAAGGGAGTGTCTGATAGAGGAGGATAGAGGGAGAAAGGGAGTGTCTGATAGAGGAGGAGGACAGAGGGAGAAAGGGAGTGTCTGATAGAGGAGGAGGATAGAGGGAGAAAGGGAGTGTCTGGTAGAGGAGGATAGAGGGAGAAAGGGGGTGTCTGATAGAGGAGGATAGAGGGAGAAAGGGAGTGTCTGATAGAGGAGGAGGATAGAGGGAGAAAGGGGGTGTCTTATAGAGGAGGAGGATAGAGGGAGAAAGGGAGTGTCTGATAGAGGAGGAGGATAGAGGGAGAAAGGGAGTGTCTGATAGAGGAGGAGGATAGAGGGAGAAAGGGAGTGTCTGACAGAGGAGGAGGAGGATAGTGGGAGAAAGGGAGTGTCTGATGGAGGATAGAGGGAGAAAGGGAGTGTCTGACAGAGGAGGAGGATAGAGGGAGAAATGGAGTGTCTGACAGAGGAGGAGGATAGAGGGAGAAAGGGAGTGTCTGATAGAGGAGGATAGAGGGAGAAAGGGAGTGTCTGATAGAGGAGGAGGATAGAGGGAGAAAGGGGGTGTCTTATAGAGGAGGAGGATAGAGGGAGAAAGGGAGTGTCTGATAGAGGAGGAGGATAGAGGGAGAAAGGGAGTGTCTGACAGAGGAGGATAGAGGGAGAAAGGGAGTGTCTGATAGAGGAGGAGGATAGAGGGAGAAAGGGAGTGTCTGATAGAGGAGGAGGATAGAGGGAGAAAGGGAGTGTCTGATAGAGGAGGATAGAGGGAGAAAGGGAGTGTCTGATAGAGGAGGAGGATAGAGGGAGAAAGGGAGTGTCTGATAGAGGAGGAGGATAGAGGGAGAAAGGGAGTGTCTGATAGAGGAGGAGGATAGAGGGAGAAAGGGAGAGTCTGATAGAGGAGGATAGAGGGAGAAAGGGAGTGTCTGATAGAGGAGGAGGATAGAGGGAGAAAGGGGGTGTCTGATAGAGGAGGATAGAGGGAGAAAGGGAGTGTCTGATAGAGGAGGAGGATAGAGGGAGTGTCTGACAGAGGAGGAGGATAGAGGGAGAAAGGGAGTGTCTGATAGAGGAGGAGGATAGAGGGAGAAAGGGAGTGTCTGATAGAGGAGGATAGAGGGAGAAAGGGGGTGTCTGATAGAGGAGGATAGAGGGAGAAAGGGAGTGTCTGATAGAGGAGGATAGAGGGAGAAAGGGAGTGTCTGATAGAGGAGGAGGATAGAGGGAGAAAGGGAGTGTCTGATAGAGGAGGAGGATAGAGGGAGAAAGGGAGTGTCTGATAGAGGAGGAGGATAGAGGGAGAAAGGGAGAGTCTGATAGAGGAGGATAGAGGGAGAAAGGGAGTGTCTGATAGAGGATAGAGGGAGAAAGGGGGTGTCTGATAGAGGAGGAGGACAGAGGGAGAAAGGGAGTGTCTGATAGAGGAGGAGGATAGAGGGAGAAAGGGAGTGTCTGATAGAGGAGGATAGAGGGAGAAAGGGAGTGTCTGATAGAGGAGGAGGATAGAGGGAGAAAGGGAGTGTCTGATAGAGGAGGAGGATAGAGGGAGAAAGGGGGTGTCTGATAGAGGAGGAGGATAGAGGGAGAAAGGGAGTGTCTGATAGAGGAGGAGGATAGAGGGAGAAAGGGAGTGTCTGATAGAGGAGGAGGATAGAGGGAGAAAGGGAGTGTCTGATAGAGGAGGAGGATAGAGGGAGAAAGGGAGTGTCTGACAGAGGAGGAGGAGGATAGTGGGAGAAAGGGAGTGTCTGATGGAGGATAGAGGGAGAAAGGGAGTGTCTGACAGAGGAGGAGGATAGAGGGAGAAATGGAGTGTCTGACAGAGGAGGAGGATAGAGGGAGAAAGGGAGTGTCTGATAGAGGAGGATAGAGGGAGAAAGGGAGTGTCTGATAGAGGAGGAGGATAGAGGGAGAAAGGGGGTGTCTTATAGAGGAGGAGGATAGAGGGAGAAAGGGAGTGTCTGATAGAGGAGGAGGATAGAGGGAGAAAGGGAGTGTCTGACAGAGGAGGATAGAGGGAGAAAGGGAGTGTCTGATAGAGGAGGAGGATAGAGGGAGAAAGGGAGTGTCTGATAGAGGAGGAGGATAGAGGGAGAAAGGGAGTGTCTGATAGAGGAGGATAGAGGGAGAAAGGGAGTGTCTGATAGAGGAGGAGGATAGAGGGAGAAAGGGAGTGTCTGATAGAGGAGGAGGATAGAGGGAGAAAGGGAGTGTCTGATAGAGGAGGAGGATAGAGGGAGAAAGGGAGAGTCTGATAGAGGAGGATAGAGGGAGAAAGGGAGTGTCTGATAGAGGAGGAGGATAGAGGGAGAAAGGGGGTGTCTGATAGAGGAGGATAGAGGGAGAAAGGGAGTGTCTGATAGAGGAGGAGGATAGAGGGAGTGTCTGACAGAGGAGGAGGATAGAGGGAGAAAGGGAGTGTCTGATAGAGGAGGAGGATAGAGGGAGAAAGGGAGTGTCTGATAGAGGAGGATAGAGGGAGAAAGGGGGTGTCTGATAGAGGAGGATAGAGGGAGAAAGGGAGTGTCTGATAGAGGAGGATAGAGGGAGAAAGGGAGTGTCTGATAGAGGAGGAGGATAGAGGGAGAAAGGGAGTGTCTGATAGAGGAGGAGGATAGAGGGAGAAAGGGAGTGTCTGATAGAGGAGGAGGATAGAGGGAGAAAGGGAGAGTCTGATAGAGGAGGATAGAGGGAGAAAGGGAGTGTCTGATAGAGGATAGAGGGAGAAAGGGGGTGTCTGATAGAGGAGGAGGACAGAGGGAGAAAGGGAGTGTCTGATAGAGGAGGAGGATAGAGGGAGAAAGGGAGTGTCTGATAGAGGAGGATAGAGGGAGAAAGGGAGTGTCTGATAGAGGAGGAGGATAGAGGGAGAAAGGGAGTGTCTGATAGAGGAGGAGGATAGAGGGAGAAAGGGGGTGTCTGATAGAGGAGGAGGATAGAGGGAGAAAGGGAGTGTCTGATAGAGGAGGAGGATAGAGGGAGAAAGGGAGTGTCTGATAGAGGAGGAGGATAGAGGGAGAAAGGGAGTGTCTGATAGAGGAGGAGGATAGAGGGAGAAAGGGAGTGTCTGATAGAGGAGGAGGATAGAGGGAGAAAGGGAGAGTCTGATAGAGGAGGATAGAGGGAGAAAGGGAGTGTCTGATAGAGGAGGAGGATAGAGGGAGAAAGGGGGTGTCTGATAGAGGAGGATAGAGGGAGAAAGGGAGTGTCTGATAGAGGAGGAGGATAGAGGGAGTGTCTGACAGAGGAGGAGGATAGAGGGAGAAAGGGAGTGTCTGATAGAGGAGGAGGATAGAGGGAGAAAGGGAGTGTCTGATAGAGGAGGATAGAGGGAGAAAGGGGGTGTCTGATAGAGGAGGATAGAGGGAGAAAGGGAGTGTCTGATAGAGGAGGATAGAGGGAGAAAGGGAGTGTCTGATAGAGGAGGAGGATAGAGGGAGAAAGGGAGTGTCTGATAGAGGAGGATAGAGGGAGAAAGGGAGTGTCTGATAGAGGAGGAGGATAGAGGGAGAAAGGGAGAGTCTGATAGAGGAGGATAGAGGGAGAAAGGGAGTGTCTGATAGAGGATAGAGGGAGAAAGGGGGTGTCTGATAGAGGAGGAGGACAGAGGGAGAAAGGGAGTGTCTGATAGAGGAGGAGGATAGAGGGAGAAAGGGAGTGTCTGATAGAGGAGGATAGAGGGAGAAAGGGAGTGTCTGATAGAGGAGGAGGATAGAGGGAGAAAGGGAGTGTCTGATAGAGGAGGAGGATAGAGGGAGAAAGGGGGTGTCTGATAGAGGAGGAGGATAGAGGGAGAAAGGGAGTGTCTGATAGAGGAGGAGGATAGAGGGAGTGTCGATAGAAGAAGAGAGTAGAGAGAGTGAGGCAGTTCCACAGGCAGAAGATAGAAGCGGATTGATCTCTCTGTCTCGCGCGCTGTAGTCGGTCCTGTCTACCGGGAGATGCTCGAGCGTTCCTGATTTTTCCGCTCTAACCACTGCTAATTCCCGTTAGAGCTCGTTACCTCCACTGTTCTGTTTTCGGTAGTTTGAGGGGGGTAAATCGCGTGTCGTCTGTTTGGGAACATAAGGCTAACCAGGGCTACAGATCATCTGGATCAGAACTTCACGACTAGAAGCACCAGGTCTCCGGTAAAACGGTAAGAAATACCACAGTACCCTCCCGCGCTCCTTCCGCGATATTAATAGTCTCGTAGCAGCATAATTCGGTCTGTATCCGTCTATACGGTCTATATCATGTACATCCCTTTAGATAGGCCAGCTGTAATGTAAACATTGGCTATAGTGTACAAATTCATGAAAACAAAACATGATATTTTGGTCTTTAATATAAGGTTAGGCATTAGGGTTAAACAGTGGTTATGGTGTAAAATCAGATTTGATGACTTTGTAGTGGTGCTTAGTGACCACTGCAGATCTGCCTCCAGAATAACATTCATAAGGGAAAACGCTAAGGCTAGTTGCGGAAACGGTTATACCGTTTTATAACGTGTATTTATTGAGGGTTTTTAATCAGCATAATGCCATCTCTGGATATTGATGCCCTTTATAGTCTCTGGATAAACTCCAGACGTTCAGCTGTTGTCTTTGTTGATCGAGATAATGTGTTATTTCAGGCAGGAGGAGATGATTGGTTTATTTAAATAGGGCAGATGAAAACACGGAGACAGCTGCATCACTCTAACGCTCTCTGGCTTTGTCTCGACATGAGCTTTTAAATTAAACGTCATCTGTAAAAACCGGGGGATTTAACGTTGTGTTCTCTGTAAAAACCGGGGGAGTTTACCGGAACTGTAGAACAGAATGACCTGTTTTCTTCCATCAAAACGGGAGGTAGTGATGATGAGCGCGGAGACCGGGAGAACAGAGAATCTGTGACGTCTATAATCATTTTACACTATATATATATAAACACAATCATAGACTTATATAAATATATAAGTACATTTAAATAAGGAGTAAACTGTATTCGTAATAAGTGTTGATGGATATAAATACATGACCACATTTAATCAAAGTATACTGTATTCGTGTTGAATGTCTATGTATAAATGATCATAGCTGAGCTATATAATATATCTATGTTACTCTATATCTATGTAATATATCTATGTTACTCTATATCTATATAATATAACGATGTTACTCAATATCTATATAATATATCGATGTTACTCTATATCTATATAATATATCGATGTTACTCAATATCTATATAACATATCGATGTTACTCAATATCTATATAACATATCGATGTCACTCAATATCTATATAATATATCTGTTACTCTATATCTATATAATATATCTATATAATATATCGATGTTACTCAATATCTATATAATATATCGATGTTACTCAATATCTATATAATATATTGATGTTACTCAATATCTATATAATATATCTGTTACTGGTGGGGTGTGCAGCTAAATGACCTAAAAAAAGGGACATGACCCAGTTATTCAGAGTCTCTCTCTCTCTCACACACGGTATTCTGGTCATACAGCAGACTATGTATAGATATGTCTGGTAGGAGCGTGTAGATATGTCTGGTAGGAGCGTGTAGATATGTCTGGTAGGAGAGGGTAGATATGTCTGGTAGGAGAGTGTAGATATGTCTGGTAGGAGAGTGTAGATATGTCTGGTAGGAGAGGGTAGATATGTCTGGTAGGAGAGTGTAGATATGTCTGGTAGGAGAGGGTAGATATGTCTGGTAGGAGAGTATAGATATGTCTGGTAGGAGAGTATAGATATGTCTGGTAGGAGAGTGTAGATATGTCTGGTAGGAGAGTGCAGATATGTCTGGTAGGAGAGTGTAGATATGTCTGGTAGGAGAGTGTAGATATGTCTGGTAGGAGAGTGTAGACTATGTATAGATATGTCTGGTAGGAGAGTGTAGAGATGTCTGGTAGGAGAGTATAGATATGTCTGGTAGGAGAGTGTAGACTATGTATAGATATGTCTGGTAGGAGAGTGTAGACTATGTATAGATATGTCTGGTAGGAGAGTGTAGATATGTCTGGTAGGAGAGTGTAGACTATGTATAGATATGTCTGGTAGGAGAGTGTAGATATGTCTGGTAGGAGAGTGTAGACTATGTATAGATATGTCTGGTAGGAGTGTATAGATATGTCTGGTAGGAGAGTGTAGATATGTCTGGTAGGAGAGTGTAGATATGTCTGGTAGGAGAGTGTAGATATGTCTGGTAGGAGAGTGGAGATATGTCTGGTAGGAGAGTGGAGACTATGTATAGATATGTCTGGTAGGAGAGTGTAGATATGTCTGGTAGGAGAGTGTAGACTATGTATAGATATGTCTGGTAGGAGAGTGTAGATATGTCTGGTAGGAGAGGGTAGACTATGTATAGATATGTCTGGTAGGAGAGTGTAGATATGTCTGGTAGGAGAGTGTAGACTATGTATAGATATGTCTGGTAGGAGAGTGTAGATATGTCTGGTAGGAGAGTGTAGATATGTCTGGTAGGAGAGTGTAGATATGTCTGGTAGGAGAGGGTAGACTATGTATAGATATGTCTGGTAGGAGAGTATAGATATGTCTAGTAGGAGAGTGTAGATATGTCTGGTAGGAGAGTGTAGATATGTCTGGTAGGAGAGTGTAGATATGTCTGGTAGGAGAGTGTAGATATGTCTGGTAGGAGTGAGACTATGTATAGATATGTCTGGTAGGAGAGTGTAGATATGTCTGGTAGGAGAGTATAGATATGTCTGGTAGGAGAGTGTAGATATGTCTGGTATGTATAGATATGTCTGGTAGGAGAGTGTAGATATGTCTGGTAGGAGAGTGTAGATATGTCTGGTAGGAGAGTGGAGATATGTCTGGTAGGAGAGTGTAGATATGTATAGATATGTCTGGTAGGAGAGTGTAGATATGTCTGGTAGGAGAGGGTAGATATGTCTGGTAGGAGAGTGTAGATATGTCTGGTAGATATGTCTGGTAGGAGAGTGTAGATATGTCTGGTAGGAGAGTGTAGATATGTCTGGTAGGAGAGTGTAGATATGTCTGGTAGGAGAGTGTAGATATGTCTGGTAGGAGAGTGTAGACTATGTATAGATATGTCTGGTAGGAGAGTGTAGATATGTCTGGTAGGAGAGTGTAGATATGTCTGGTAGGAGAGTGTAGAGATATGTCTGTAGGAGATAGATATGTCTGGTAGGAGAGTGTAGATATGTCTGGTAGGAGAGTGTAGATATGTCTGGTAGGAGAGTGTAGATATGTCTGGTAGGAGAGTGTAGATATGTCTGGTAGGAGAGTGTAGATATGTCTGGTAGGAGAGTGGTAGGAGAGTGTAGATATGTCTGGTAGGAGAGTGTAGATATGTCTGTAGATATGTCTGGTAGGAGAGAGTGTAGATATGTCTGGTAGGAGAGTGTAGATATGTCTGGTAGGAGAGTGTAGATATGTCTGGTAGGAGAGTGTAGATATGTCTGGTAGGAGAGTGTAGATATGTCTGGTAGGAGAGTGGATATGTCTGGTAGGAGAGTGTAGATATGTCTGGTAGGAGAGTGTAGAGTAGGAGAGTAGATATGTCTGGTAGGAGAGTGTAGATATGTCTGGTAGGAGAGTGTAGATATGTCTGGTAGGAGAGTGTAGATATGTCTGGTAGGAGAGTGTAGACTATGTATAGATATGTCTGGTAGGAGAGTGTAGATATGTCTGGTAGGAGAGTGTAGATATGTCTGGTAGGAGAGTGTAGATATGTCTGGTAGGAGAGTGTAGAGACTATGTAGATATGTCTGGTAGGAGAGTGTAGATATGTCTGGTAGGAGAGTGTAGATATGTCTGGTAGGAGAGTGTAGATATGTCTGGTAGGAGAGTGTAGATATGTCTGGTAGGAGAGTGTAGATATGTCTGGTAGGAGATATGTCTGGTGTAGATATGTCTGGTAGGAGAGTGTAGATATGTCTGGTAGGAGATATAGATATGTCTGGTAGGAGAGTGTAGATATGTCTGGTAGGAGAGTGTAGATATGTCTGGTAGGAGAGTGTAGATATGTCTGGTAGGAGAGTGTAGATATGTCTGGTAGGAGAGTGTAGATATGTCTGGTAGGAGAGTGTAGATATAGGAGAGTGTAGATATGTCTGGTAGGAGAGTGTAGATATGTCTATAGATAGGAGAGTGTAGATATGTCTGGTAGGAGAGACTATGTAGATATGTCTGGTAGGAGAGTGTAGATATGTCTAGTAGGAGAGTGTAGATATGTCTGGTAGGAGAGTGTAGATATGTCTGGAGGATGTCTATGTATAGATATGTCTGGTAGGAGAGTGTAGATATGTCTGGTAGGAGAGTGTATGTCTGGTAGGAGAGTGTAGATATGTCTGGTAGGAGTGTGTAGATATGTCTGGTAGGAGAGTGTAGATATGTCTGGTAGGAGAGTGTAGATATGTCTGGTAGGAGAGTGTAGATATGTCTGGTAGGAGAGTGTAGATATGTCTGGTAGGAGTGTGTAGATATGTCTGGTAGGAGAGTGTAGATATGTCTGGTAGGAGAGTGTAGCTGGTAGGAGAGTAGATATGTCTGGTAGGAGAGTGTAGATATGTCTGGTAGGAGAGTGTAGATATGTCTGGTAGGAGAGTGTAGATATGTCTGGTAGGAGAGTATAGATATGTCTGGTAGGAGAGTGTAGATATGTCTGGTAGGAGAGTGTAGACTATGTATAGATATGTCTGGTAGGAGAGTGTAGATATGTCTGGTAGGAGAGTGTAGACATGTCTGGTAGGAGAGTGTAGATATGTCTGGTAGGAGAGTGTAGATATGTCTGGTAGGAGAGTGTAGACTATGTATACATATGTCTGGTAGGAGAGTGGAGATATGTCTGGTGTAGATATGTCTGGTAGGAGAGTGTAGATATGTCTGGTAGGAGAGTGTAGATATGTCTGGTAGGAGAGTGTAGATATGTCTGGTAGGAGAGTGTAGATATGTCTGGTAGGAGAGTGTAGATATGTCTGGTAGGAGAGTGTAGATATGTCTGGTAGGAGAGTGTAGGAGAGTGTAGATATGTCTGGTAGGAGAGTGTAGATATGTCTGGTAGGAGAGTGTAGATATGTCTGGTAGGAGAGTGTAGATATGTCTGGTAGGAGAGTGTAGATATGTCTGGTAGGAGAGTGTAGATATGTCTGGTAGGAGAGTGTAGACTATGTATAGATATGTCTGGTAGGAGAGTGTAGATATGTCTGGTAGGAGAGTGTAGACTATGTCTGGTAGGAGAGTGTAGATATGTCTGGTAGGAGAGTGTAGATATGTCTGGTAGGAGAGTGTAGACTATGTATAGATATGTCTGGTAGGAGAGTGTAGATATGTCTGGTAGGAGAGTGTAGATATGTCTGGTAGGAGAGTGTAGATATGTCTGGTAGGAGAGTGTAGATATGTCTGGTAGGAGAGTGTAGATAAGAGAGTGTAGATATGTCTGGTAGAGAGTGTAGATATGTCTGGTAGATATGTCTGGTAGGAGAGTGTAGATATGTCTGGTAGGAGAGTGTAGATATGTCTGGTAGGAGAGTGTAGATATGTCTAGGAGAGTGTAGATATGTATAGATATGTCTGGTAGGAGAGTGTAGATATGTCTGGTAGGAGAGTGTAGATATGTCTGGTAGGAGAGGAGATATGTCTGGTAGGAGAGATATGTCTGGTAGGAGAGTGTATAGATATGTCTGGTAGGAGAGTGTAGATATGTCTGGTAGGAGAGTGTAGACTATAGATATAGATGTATAGATATGTCTGGTAGGAGAGTGTAGTGTGGGAGAGTGTAGATATGTCTGGTAGGAGAGTGTAGATATGTCTGGTAGGAGAGTGTAGATATGTCTGGTAGGAGAGTGTAGATATGTCTGGTAGGAGAGTGTAGATATGTCTGGTAGGAGAGTGTAGATATGTCTGGTAGGAGAGTGTAGACTATGTCTGGTAGGAGAGTGTAGATATGTCTGGTAGGAGAGTGTAGATATGTCTGGTAGGAGAGTGTAGATATGTCTGGTAGGAGAGTGTAGATATGTCTGGTAGGAGAGTGTAGACTATGTATAGATATGTCTGGTAGGAGAGTGTAGATATGTCTGGTAGGAGAGTGTAGATATGTCTGGTAGGAGAGTGTAGATATGTCTGGTAGGAGAGTGTAGATATGTCTGGTAGGAGAGTGTAGATATGTCTGGTAGGAGAGTGTAGATATGTCTGGTAGGAGAGTGTAGATATGTCTGGTAGGAGAGTGTAGATATGTCTGGTAGGAGAGTGTAGATATGTCTGGTAGGAGAGTGTAGATATGTCTGGTAGGAGAGTGTAGATATGTCTGGTAGGAGAGTGTAGATATGTCTGGTAGGAGAGTGTAGATATGTCTGGTAGGAGAGTGTAGATATGTCTGGTAGGAGAGTGTAGATATGTCTGGTAGGAGAGTGTAGATATGTCTGGTAGGAGAGTGTAGATATGTCTGGTAGGAGAGTGTAGATATGTCTGGTAGGAGAGTGGAGATATGTCTGGTAGGAGAGTGTAGATATGTATAGATATGTCTGGTAGGAGAGTGTAGATATGTCTGGTAGGAGAGTGTAGACTATGTATAGATATGTCTGTAGATATGTCTGGGAGAGTGTAGATATGTCTGGTAGGAGAGTGTAGATATGTCTGTAGATATGTCTGGTAGGAGAGTGTAGATATGTCTGGTAGGAGATAGATATGTCTGGTAGGAGAGTGTAGATATGTCTGGTAGTGTAGATATGTCTGGTAGGAGAGTGTAGATATGTCTGGTAGGAGAGTGTAGATATGTCTGGTAGGAGAGTGTAGATATGTCTGGTAGGAGAGTGTAGATATGTCTGGTAGGAGAGTGTAGATATGTCTGGTAGGAGAGTGTAGATATGTCTGGTAGGAGAGTGTAGATATGTCTGGTAGGAGAGTGTAGATATGTCTGGTAGGAGTAGTGTAGATATGTCTGGTAGGAGAGTGTAGATATGTCTGGTAGGAGAGTGTAGATATGTCTGGTAGGAGAGTGTAGTGTATAGATATGTCTGGTAGGAGAGTGTAGATATGTCTGGTAGGAGAGTGTAGATATGTCTGGTAGGAGAGTGTAGATATGTCTGGTAGGAGAGTGTAGATATGTCTGGTAGGAAGGTAGATATGTCTGGTAGGAGAGTGTAGGAGATGTCTGTAGGATATGTCTGGTAGGAGAGTGTAGATATGTCTGGTAGGAGAGTGTAGATATGTCTGGTAGGAGAGTGTAGATATGTCTGGTAGGAGAGTGTAGATATGTCTGGTAGGAGAGTGAGAGTGTAGATATGTCTGGTAGGAGAGTGTAGATATGTCTGGTAGGAGAGTGTAGATATGTCTGGTAGGAGAGTGTAGATATGTCTGGTAGGAGAGTGTAGATATGTCTGGGAGAGTGTAGATATGTCTGGTAGGAGAGTGTAGATATGTCTGGTAGGAGAGTGTAGATATGTCTGGTAGGAGAGTGTAGATATGTCTGGTAGGAGAGTGTAGACTATGTATAGATATGTCTGGTAGGAGAGTGTAGATATGTCTGGTAGGGAGTGAGTGTAGATATGTCTGGTAGGAGAGTGTAGATATGTCTGGTAGGAGAGTGAGTGTAGATATGTCTGGTAGGAGAGTGTAGATATGTCTGGTAGGAGAGTGTAGATATGTCTGGTAGGAGAGTGTAGATATGTCTGGTAGGAGAGTGTAGATATGTCTGGTAGGAGAGTGTAGATATGTCTGGTAGGAGAGTGTAGATATGTCTGGTAGGAGAGTGTAGACTATATAGATATGTCTGGTAGGAGAGTGTAGATATGTCTGGTAGGAGAGTGTAGATATGTCTGGTAGGAGAGTGTAGATATGTCTGGTATGTCTGGTAGGAGAGTGTAGATATGTCTGGTAGGAGAGTGTAGATATGTCTGGTAGGAGAGTGTAGATATGTCTGGTAGGATAGATATGTCTGGTAGGAGAGTGTAGATATGTCTGGTAGGGAGAGTGTAGATATGTCTGGTAGGAGAGTGTAGATATGTCTGGTAGGAGAGTGTAGATATGTCTGGTAGGGAGAGTGTAGATATGTCTGGTAGGAGAGGAGATAGTGGTAGATATGTCTGGTAGGAGAGGATGAGTAGGAGAGTGTAGATATGTCTGGTATGTCTGGTAGGAGAGTGTAGATATGTCTGGTAGGAGAGTGTAGATATGTCTGGTAGGAGAGTGTAGATATGTCTGGTAGGAGAGTGTAGATATGTCTGGTAGGAGAGTGTAGATATGTCTGGTAGGAGAGTGTAGATATGTCTGTATAGATATGTCTGGTAGGAGAGTGTAGATATGTCTGGTAGGAGAGTGTAGATATGTCTGGTAGGAGAGTGTAGATATGTCTGGTAGAGTGTAGATATGTCTGTAGACTAGTGTAGATATGTCTGTAGGAGATAGATATGTCTGGTAGGAGATGTGTAGATATGTCTGGTAGGAGAGTGTAGACTATGTATAGATATGTCTGGTAGGAGAGTGTAGATATGTCTGGTAGGAGAGTGTGTATAGATATGTCTGGTAGGAGAGAGATATGTCTGTAGGAGAGTGTAGATATGTCTGGTAGGAGAGTGTAGATATGTCTGGTAGGAGAGTGTAGATATGTCTGGTAGGAGAGTGAGTCTATGTATAGATATGTCTGGTAGGAGAGGAGATGTGTAGGAGAGTGTATGTCTGGTAGGAGATATGTCTGTAGGAGAGTGTAGATATGTCTGGTAGGAGAGTGTAGATATGTCTGGTAGGAGAGGAGAGTGTAGATATGTCTGGTAGGAGAGTGTAGATATGTCTGGTAGGAGAGTGTAGATATGTCTGGTAGGAGAGTGTAGATATGTCTGGTAGGAGAGTGTAGATATGTCTGGTAGGAGAGTGTAGATATGTCTGGTAGGAGAGTGTAGATATGTCTGGTAGGGAGAGTGTAGATATGTCTGGTAGGAGAGTGTAGATATGTCTGGTAGGAGAGTGTAGATATGTCTGGTAGGAGAGTGTAGATATGTCTGGTAGGAGAGTGTAGATATGTCTGGTAGGAGAGTGTAGATATGTCTGGTAGGAGAGGTAGATAGTAGGAGAGTGTAGATATGTCTGGTAGGAGAGTGTAGATATGTCTGGTAGGAGAGTGTAGATATGTCTGGTAGGAGAGTGTAGATATGTCTGGTAGGAGAGTGTAGATATGTCTGGTAGGAGAGTGTAGATATGTCTGGTAGGAGAGTGTAGATATGTCTGGTAGGAGAGTGTAGATATGTCTGGTAGGAGAGTATAGATATGTCTGGTAGGAGAGTGTAGATATGTCTGGTAGGAGAGTGTAGACTATGTATAGATATGTCTGGTAGGAGAGGGTAGACTATGTATAGATATGTCTGGTAGGAGAGTAGATATGATAGGAGATGATATGTCTGGTAGGAGAGTGTAGATATGTCTGGTATGTCTGGAGAGTGTAGATATGTCTGGTAGGAGAGTGTAGATATGTCTGGTAGGAGAGTGTAGATATGTCTGGTAGGAGAGTGTAGACTATGTATAGATATGTCTGGTAGGAGAGTGTAGATATGTCTGGTAGAAGAGTGTAGATATGTCTGGTAGGAGAGTGTAGACTATGTATAGATATGTCTGGTAGGAGAGTGTAGATATGTCTGGTAGGAGAGTGTAGACATGTCTGGTAGGAGAGTGAGATGTCTGGTAGGAGAGTAGATATGTCTGGTAGGAGAGTGTAGATATGTCTGGTAGGAGAGTGTAGATATGTCTGGTAGGAGAGTGTAGATATGTCTGGTAGGAGAGTGTAGACTATGTATAGATATGTCTGGTAGGAGAGTGTAGATATGTCTGGTAGGAGAGTGTAGACATGTCTGGTAGGAGAGTGTAGATATGTCTGGTAGGAGAGTGTAGACTATGTATAGATATGTCTGGTAGGAGAGTGTAGATATGTCTGGTAGGAGAGTGTATGTCTGGAGAGTGTAGATATGTCTGGTAGGAGAGTGTAGATATGTCTGGTAGGAGAGTGTAGATATGTCTGGTAGGAGAGTGTAGATATGTCTGGTAGGAGACTAGTGTAGATATGTCTGGTAGGAGAGTGTAGATATGTCTGGTAGGAGAGTGTAGATATGTCTGGTAGGAGAGTGTAGATATGTCTGGTAGGAGAGTGTAGATATGTCTGGTAGTGTATAGATATGTCTGGTAGGAGTGTAGATATGTCTGGTAGGAGAGTGTAGATATAGGAGAGTATAGATATGTCTGGTAGGAGAGTGTAGATATGTCTGGTAGGAGAGTGTAGACTATGTATAGATATGTCTGGTAGGAGAGGTAGATATGTGGTAGGAGAGTGTAGATATGTCTGATATGTAGGAGAGTGTAGACTATGTATAGATATGTATGGTAGGAGAGTGTAGATATGTCTGGTAGGAGAGTGTAGACATGTCTGGTAGGAGAGTGTAGATATGTCTGGTAGGAGAGTGTAGATATGTCTGGTAGGAGAGTGTAGATATGTCTGGTAGGAGAGTGTAGATATGTCTGGTAGGAGAGTGTAGATATGTCTGGTAGGAGAGTGTAGACATGTCTGGTAGGAGAGTGTAGATATGTCTGGTAGGAGAGTGTAGATATGTCTGGTAAGAGAGTGTAGACTATGTATACATATGTCTGGTAGGAGAGTGGAGATATGTCTGGTAGGAGAGTGTAGATATGTCTGGTAGGAGAGTGTAGATATGTCTGGTAGGAGAGTGTAGACTATGTCTGGTAGGAGAGTGTAGATATGTCTGGTAGGAGAGTGTAGATATGTCTGGTAGGAGAGTATAGATATGTCTGGTAGGAGAGTGTAGATATGTCTGGTAGGAGAGTGTAGATATGTCTGGTAGGAGAGTGTAGATATGTCTGGTAGGAGAGTGTAGATATGTCTGGTAGGAGAGTGTAGATATGTCTGTAGGGAGAGACTATGTATAGATATGTCTGGTAGGAGAGTGTAGATATGTCTGGTATAGATATGTCTGGTAGGAGAGTGTAGATATGTCTGGTAGGAGAGTGTAGATATGTCTGGTAGGAGAGTGTAGATATGTCTGGTAGGAGAGTGTAGATATGTAGTGTAGATATGTCTGTATAGATATGTCTGGTAGGAGAGTGTAGATATGTCTGGTAGGAGAGTGTAGATATGTCTGGTAGGAGAGTGTAGATATGTCTGGTAGGAGAGTGTAGATATGTCTGGTAGGAGAGTGTAGATATGTCTGGTAGGAGAGTGTAGATATGTCTGGTAGGAGAGTGTAGATATGTCTGGTAGGAGAGTGTAGATATGTCTGGTAGGAGAGTGTAGATATGTCTGGTAGGAGAGTGTAGACATGTCTGGTAGGAGAGTGTAGATATGTCTGGTAGGAGAGTGTAGATATGTCTGGTAGGAGAGTGTAGATATGTCTGGTAGGAGATAGATATGTCTGGTAGGAGAGTGTAGATATGTCTGGTAGGAGAGTGTAGATATGTCTGGTAGGAGAGTGGAGATGTGGAGTGTGTAGATATGTCTGGTAGGAGAGTGTAGATATGTCTGGTAGGAGAGTGTAGATATGTCTGGTAGGAGAGTGTGTAGTATATGTCTGGTAGGAGAGTGTAGATATGTCTGGTAGGAGAGTGTAGATATGTCTGGTAGGAGAGTGTAGATATGTCTGGTATGTCTGGAGAGTGTAGACTATGTATAGATATGTCTGGTAGGAGAGTGTAGATATGTCTGGTAGGAGAGTGTAGACTATGTATAGATATGTCTGGTAGGAGAGTGTAGATATGTCTGGTAGGAGAGTGTAGACTATGTATAGATATGTCTGGTAGGAGAGTAGATATGTCTGGTAGGAGAGTGTAGATATGTCTGGTAGGAGAGTGTAGATATGTCTGGTAGGAGAGTGTAGATATGTCTGGAGAGTGAGATATGTCTGGTAGGAGAGTGTAGATATGTCTGGTAGGAGAGTGTAGATATGTCTGGTAGGAGAGTGTAGATATGTGGTAGATATGTCTGGTAGGAGAGTGTAGATATGTCTGGTAGGAGAGTGTAGATATGTCTGGTGTAGATATGTCTGGTAGGAGAGTGTAGATATGTCTGGTAGGAGAGTGTAGATATGTCTGGTAGGAGAGTGTAGATATGTCTGGTAGGAGAGTGTAGATATGTCTGGTAGGAGAGTGTAGATATGTCTGGTAG
Organism: Oncorhynchus masou masou; assembly: GCF_036934945.1. Taxonomy (NCBI): domain Eukaryota; kingdom Metazoa; phylum Chordata; class Actinopteri; order Salmoniformes; family Salmonidae; genus Oncorhynchus; species Oncorhynchus masou. Next base: position 53,659 of record NW_027008864.1, read on the forward strand.
GAGAGTGTAGTATGTCTGGTAGGAGAGTGTAGATATGTCTGGTAGGAGAGTGTAGATATGTCTGGTAGTGGAGAGTATAGATATGTCTGGTAGGAGAGTGTAGATATGTCTGGTAGGAGAGTGTAGATATGTCTGGTAGGAGAGTGTAGATAGTGTAGACTATGTATAGATATGTCTGGTAGGAGAGTGTAGATATGTCTGGTAGTGTAGATATGTCTGGTAGGAGAGTGTAGATATGTCTGGTAGGAGAGTGTAGATATGTCTGGTAGGAGAGTGTAGATATGTCTGGTAGGAGAGTGTAGACTATGTATAGATATATGTCTGGATAGGAGAGTGTAGATATGTCTGGTAGGAGAGTGTAGATATGTCTGTAGATATGTCTGGTAGGAGAGTGTAGATATGTCTGGTAGGAGAGTGTAGACTATGTATAGATATGTCTGGTAGGAGAGTGTAGATATGTCTGGTAGGAGAGTGTAGATATGTCTGGTAGGAGAGTGTAGATATGTCTGGTAGGAGAGTGTAGATATGTCTGGTAGGAGAGTGTAGATATGTCTGGTAGGAGAGTGTAGATATGTCTGGTAGGAGGAGATAGTGTAGATATGTCTGGATATGTCTGGTAGGAGAGTGTAGATATGTCTGGTAGAGTGTAGATATGTCTGGTAGGAGAGATATGTCTGGTAGGAGAGTGTAGACTATGTATAGATATGTCTGGTAGGAGAGTGTAGATATGTCTGGTAGGAGAGTGTAGATATGTCTGGTAGGAGAGTGTAGATATGTCTAGTAGGAGAGTGTAGATATGTCTGGTAGGAGAGTGTAGATATGTCTGGTAGGAGAGTATAGATATGTCTGGTAGGAGAGTAGACTATGTATAGATATGTCTGGTAGGAGAGTGTAGATATGTCTGGTGGTAGATATGTCTGGAGAGTGTAGATATGTCTGGTAGGAGAGTGTAGATATGTCTGGTAGGAGAGTGGAGATATGTCTGGTAGGAGAGTGTAGATATGTCTGGTAGGAGAGTGTAGATATGTCTGGTGTAGATATGTCTGGTAGGAGAGTGTAGATATGTCTGGTAGGAGAGTATAGATATGTATAGATATGTCTGGTAGGAGAGTGTAGATATGTCTGGTAGGAGTAGTGTATAGATATGTCTGGTAGGAGAGTGTAGATATGTCTGGTAGGAGAGTGTAGACTATGTATAGATATGTCTGGTAGGAGAGTGTAGTCTGGTAGTGATAGATATGTCTGATATGTCTGAGTAGGAGATATGTCTGGTAGACTATGTATAGATATGTCTGGTAGGAGAGTGTAGATATGTCTGGTAGGAGAGTGTAGATATGTCTGGTAGGGAGAGTGTCTAGGAGAGTGATATGTCTGGTAGGAGAGTGTAGATATGTCTGGTAGGAGAGTGTAGATATGTCTGGTAGGAGAGTGTAGATATGTCTGGTAGGAGAGTGTAGACTATGTATAGATATGTCTGGTAGGAGAGTGTAGATATGTCTGGGAGAGTGTAGATATGTCTGGTAGGAGAGTGTAGATATGTCTGGTAGGAGAGTGTAGATATGTCTGGTAGAGAGAGACTATGTAGATATGTCTGGTAGGAGAGTGTAGATATGTCTGGTAGGAGAGTGTAGACTATGTATAGATATGTCTGGTAGGAGAGAGTGTAGATATGTCTGGTAGGAGAGTGTAGATATGTCTGGTAGGAGAGTGTAGATATGTCTGGTAGGAGAGTGTAGATATGTCTGGTAGGAGAGTGTAGATATGTCTGGTAGGAGAGTGTAGATATGTCTGGTATGTAGATATGTCTGGTAGGAGAGTGGACTATGTATAGATAGATATGTCTGGTAGGAGAGTGTAGATATGTCTGGTAGGAGAGTGTAGATATGTCTGGTAGGAGAGTGTAGACTATGTATAGATATGTCTGGTAGGAGAGTGAGATATGTCTGGTGTAGATATGTCTGTAGATATGTCTGGTAGGAGAGTGTAGATATGTCTGGTAGGAGAGTGTAGATATGTCTGGTAGGAGTGTGTAGATATGTCTGGTAGGAGAGTGTAGATGTCTGGTAGGAGAGTGATATGTCTGGTAGGAGAGTGTAGATATGTCTGGTAGGAGAGTGTAGACTATGTAGATATGTCTGGTAGATATGTCTGGTAGGAGGAGATAGTGTAGATATGTCTGGTAGGAGAGTGTAGATATGTCTGGTAGGAGAGTGTAGATATGTCTGGTAGGAGAGTGTAGATATGTCTGGTAGGAGAGTGTAGATATGTAGACTATGTATAGATATGTCTGGTAGGAGAGTGTAGATATGTCTGGTAGGAGAGTGTAGATATGTCTGGTAGGAGAGTGTAGATATGTCTGGTAGGAGAGTGTAGATATGTCTAGTAGGAGAGTGTAGATATGTCTGGTAGGAGAGTGTAGATATGTCTGGTAGGAGAGTATAGATATGTCTGGTAGAAGAGTGTAGATATGTCTGGTAGGAGAGTGGAGATATGTCTGGTAGGAGAGTGTAGATATGTCTGGTAGGAGAGTGTAGATATGTCTGGTAGGAGAGTGTAGACTATGTATAGATATGTCTGGATATGTCTGGAGAGTGTAGATATGTCTGGTAGGAGAGTGTAGACTATGTATAGATATGTCTGGTAGGAGAGTGTAGATATGTCTGGTAGGAGAGACTATGTATAGATATGTCTGGTAGGAGAGTGTAGATATGTCTGGTAGGAGAGTGTAGATATGTCTATGTATAGATATGTCTGGTAGGAGAGTGTAGATATGTCTGGTAGGAGAGTGTAGATATGTCTGGTAGGAGAGGAGAGTGGAGATATGTCTGGTGGTAGGAGAGTGTAGACTATGTATAGATATGTCTGGTAGGAGAGTGTAGATATGTCTGGTAGGAGAGTGTAGATATGTCTGGTAGGAGAGTGTAGATATGTCTGGTAGGAGAGTGTAGATATGTCTGGTAGGAGAGTGTAGATATGTCTGGTAGGAGAGTGTAGACATGTCTGGTAGGAGAGTGTAGACATGTCTGGTAGGAGAGTGTAGATATGTCTGGTAGGAGAGTGTAGATATGTCTGGTAGGAGAGTGTAGACTATGTATAGATATGTCTGGTAGGAGAGTGTAGATATGTCTGGTAGGAGAGTGTAGATATGTCTGGTAGGAGAGTGTAGATATGTCTAGTATGTCTGGGAGAGTGTAGATATGTCTGGTAGGAGAGTGTAGATATGTCTGGTCTGGGAGTGTGTAGATATGTCTGGTAGGAGAGTGTAGATATGTCTGGTAGGAGAGTGTAGATATGTCTGGTAGGAGAGTGTAGATATGTCTGGTAGGAGAGTGTAGATATGTCTGGTAGGAGAGTGGAGACTATGGAGATATGTCTGGTAGGAGAGTGTAGATATGTCTGGATAGGAGAGTGTAGATATGTCTGGTAGGAGAGTATAGATATGTCTGGTAGGAGAGTGTAGATATGTCTGGTAGGAGAGTGTAGATATGTCTGGTATGTATAGATATGTCTGGTAGGAGAGTGTAGATATGTCTGGTAGGAGGTGTAGTGTATAGATATGTCTGGTAGGAGAGTATAGATATGTCTGGTAGAGAGTGTAGATATGTCTGGTAGGAGAGTGTAGATATGGAGAGTGTAGATATGTCTGGTAGGAGAGTGGAGATATGTCTGGTAGGAGAGTGGAGATATGTCTGGTAGGAGAGTGTAGATATGTCTGGTAGGAGAGTGTAGTATATGTAGATATGGTAGGAGAGTGTAGATATGTCTGGTAGGAGAGTGTGGACTATGTATAGATATGTCTGGTAGGAGAGTGTAGACATGTCTGGTAGGAGAGTGTAGATATGTCTGGTAGGAGAGTGTAGATATGTCTGGTAGGAGAGTGTAGATATGTAGATATGTCTGGTAGGAGAGTGTAGATATGTCTAGGAGAGTGTAGATATAGGAGTGTAGATATGTCTGGTAGGAGAGTATAGATATGTCTGGTAGGAGAGTGTAGATATGTCTGGTAGTGAGATGTGTAGATATGTCTGGTAGGAGAGTGTAGATATGTCTGGTAGGAGAGTGTAGATATGTCTGGTAGGAGAGTGTAGACTATGTATAGATATGTCTGGTAGGAGAGTGTAGATATGTCTGGTAGGAGAGTGTAGATATGTCTGGTAGGAGAGTGTAGATATGTCTGGTAGGAGAGTGTAGATATGTCTGGTAGGAGAGTGTAGATATGTCTGGTAGGAGAGTGTAGATATGTCTGGTAGGAGAGTGTAGATATGTCTGGTAGGAGTGTGTAGATATGTCTGGTAGGAGAGTGTAGATATGTCTGGTAGGAGAGTGTAGATATGTCTGGTAGGAGAGTGTAGATATGTCTGGTAGGAGAGTGTAGATATGTCTGGTAGGAGAGTGTAGATATGTCTGGTAGGAGAGTGTAGATATGTCTGGTAGGAGAGTATAGATATGTCTGGTAGGAGAGTGTAGATATGTCTGGTAGGAGAGTGTAGATATGTCTGGTAGGAGGTATGTCTGGTAGGAGAGTGTAGATATGTCTGGTAGGAGAGTGTAGATATGTCTGGTAGGAGAGTGTGTAGATATGTCTGGTAGGAGAGTGTAGATATGTCTGGTAGGAGAGAGATATGTAGACTATGTATAGATATGTCTGGTAGTGTAGATATGTCTGGTAGGAGAGTGTAGTGTATAGATATGTCTGGTAGGAGAGTGTAGATATGTCTGGTAGGTGTAGTGTAGATATGTCTGGTATGGAGAGTGTAGACTATGTCTGGTATAGATATGTCTGGTAGGAGAGTGTAGATATGTCTGGTAGGAGTCTGGTAGGGAGAGTGTAGATATGTCTGGTAGGAGAGTGTAGATATGTCTGGTAGGAGAGTGTAGATATGTCTGGTAGGAGAGTGTAGATATGTCTGGTAGGAGAGTGTAGATATGTCTGGTAGGAGAGTGTATAGATATGTCTGGTGTATAGATATGTATGGTAGGAGAGTGTAGATATGTCTGGTAGGAGAGTGTAGATATGTCTGGTAGGAGAGTGTAGACTATGGTAGTGTAGATATGTCTGGTAGGAGAGTGTAGATATGTCTGGTAGGAGAGTGTAGATATGTCTGGTAGGAGAGTGAGTGTAGATATGTCTGGTAGGAGAGTGTAGACTATGTATAGATATGTCTGGTAGGAGAGTGTAGATATGTCTGGTAGGAGAGTGTAGATATGTCTGGTAGGAGATGTGTAGGAGAGTGTAGATATGTCTGGATATGTCTGGTAGGAGAGTGTAGTGTAGATATGTCTGGTAGGAGAGTGTAGATATGTCTGGTAGGAGAGAGTGTAGATATGTCTGGTAGGAGAGTGTAGATATGTCTGGTAGGAGAGTATAGATATGTCTGGTAGGAGAGTATAGATATGTCTGGTAGGAGAGTGTAGATATGTCTGGTAGGGAGTGAGACTATGTATAGATATGTCTGGTAGGAGAGTGTAGATATGTCTGGTAGGAGAGTGTAGATATGTCTGGTAGGGAGAGTGTAGACTATGTATAGATATGTCTGGTAGGAGAGTGTAGATATGTCTGGTAGGAGAGTGTAGATATGTCTGGTAGAGAGTGTAGATATGTCTGGTAGGAGAGTGTAGATATGTCTGGTAGGAGAGTGTAGATATGTCTGGTAGGAGAGTGTAGATATGTCTGGTAGGAGAGTGTAGATATGTCTGGTAGGAGAGTGTAGATATGTCTGGTAGTGTAGATATGTCTGGTAGGAGAGTGTAGATATGTCTGGTAGGAGAGTGTAGATAGTGTCTGGTAGGAGAGTATAGATATGTCTGGTAGGAGAGTGTAGATATGTCTGGTAGGAGAGTGTAGATATGTCTGGTAGGAGAGTGTAGATATGTCTGGTAGGAGAGTGTAGATATGTATGGATATGTCTGGTAGGAGAGTGAGATATGTCTGTAGGAGAGTGTAGATATGTCTGGTAGAGAGAGTGTAGATATGTCTGGTAGGAGAGTGTAGATATGTCTGGTAGGAGAGTATAGATATGTCTGGTAGGAGAGTGTAGATATGTCTGGTAGGAGAGTGTAGATATGTCTGGTAGGAGAGTGTAGATATGTCTGGTAGGAGAGTGTAGATATGTCTGGTAGGAGAGTGTAGATATGTCTGGTAGGAGAGTGTAGATATGTCTGGTAGAGATGTGTAGACTATGTAGATATGTCTGGTAGGAGAGTGTAGATATGTCTGGTAGGAGAGTGTAGATATGTCTGGTGTATGTAGATATGTCTGGTAGAGAGTGTAGATATGTAGAGTGTAGATATGTCTGGTAGGAGAGTGTAGATATGTCTGGGAGGTGTAGAGTGTAGATATGTCTGGTAGGAGAGTGTAGATATGTCTGGTAGGAGATAGTGTAGATATGTCTGGTAGGAGAGTGTAGATATGTCTGGTAGGAGAGTGTAGATATGTCTGGTAGGAGAGTATAGATATGTCTGGTAGGAGAGGAGAGTATAGATATGTCTGGTAGGAGAGTGTAGATATGTCTGGTAGGAGAGTGTAGATATGTCTGGTAGGAGAGTGTAGTGTATGGATATGTCTGGTAGGAGAGTAGATATGTCTGGTAGGAGAGTGTAGATATGTCTGGTAGGAGAGTGTAGACTATGTATAGATATGTCTGGTAGGAGAGTGTAGATATGTCTGGTAGGAGAGTGTAGATATGTCTGGTAGGAGAGTGTAGATATGTCTGGTAGGAGAGTGTAGTGTAGATATGTCTGGTAGGAGAGTGTAGATATGTCTGGTAGGAGAGTGTAGATATGTCTGGTAGGAGCGTGTAGATATGTCTGGTAGGAGAGTGTAGATATGTCTGGTAGGAGAGTGTAGATATGTCTGGTAGGAGAGTGTAGATATGTCTGGTAGGAGAGTGGAGATGTCTGTAGGAGAGTGTAGATATGTCTGGTAGGAGTGAGATATGTCTGGTAGGAGAGTGAGATATGTGTAGATATATGTCTGGTAGGAGAGTGTCTGGTAGGAGAGTGTAGACTATGTATAGATATGTCTGGTAGGAGAGTGTAGATATGTCTGGTAGGAGAGTGTAGATATGTCTGGTAGGAGAGTGTAGACTATGTATAGATATGTCTGGTAGGAGAGTGTAGATATGTCTGGTAGGAGAGTATAGATATGTCTGGTAGGAGAGTGTAGATATGTCTGGTAGGAGAGTGTAGATATGTCTGGTAGGAGAGTGTAGATATGTCTGGTAGGAGAGTATAGATATGTCTGGTAGGAGTGGAGATATGTTTGGTAGGAGAGTGTAGATATGTCTGGTAGGAGAGTGTAGATATGTTTGGTAGGAGTGTATAGATATGTCTGGTAGGAGAGTGTAGATATGTCTGGTAGGAGAAGTGTAGATATGTCTGGTAGGAGAGTGTAGATATGTCTGGTAGGAGAGTATAGATATGTCTGGTAGGAGAGTATAGATATGTCTGGTAGGAGAAGTGTAGATATGTCTGGTAGGAGAGTGTAGATATGTCTGGTAGGAGAGTATAGATATGTCTGGTAGGAGAGTATAGATATGTCTGGTAGGAGAAGTGTAGATATGTCTGGTAGGAGAGTGTAGACTATGTATAGATATGTCTGGTAGGAGAAGTGTAGATATGTCTGGTAGGAGAGTGTAGACTATGTATAGATATGTCTGGTAGGAGAGTGTAGACTATGTATAGATGTCTGGTAGGAGAGTGTAGATATGTCTGGTAGGAGAGTGTAGATATGTCTGGTAGGAGAGTGTAGATATGTATGGTAGGAGAGTGTAGATATGTCTGGTAGGAGAGTGTAGATATGTCTGGTAGGAGAGTGTAGACTATGTATAGATATGTCTGGTAGGAGAGTGTAGATATGTCTGGTAGGAGAGTGTAGACTATGTATAGATATGTCTGGTAGGAGAGTGTAGATATGTCTGGTAGGAGAGTGTAGATATGTCTGGTAGGAGAGTGTAGATATGTCTGGTAGGAGAGGGTAGACTATGTATAGATATGTCTGGTAGAAGAGTGTAGATATGTCTGGTAGGAGAGTGTAGATATGTCTGGTAGGAGAGTGTAGATATGTCTGGTAGGAGAGTGTAGATATGTCTGGTAGGAGAGTGTAGATATGTCTGGTAGGAGAGTGTAGATATGTCTGGTAGGAGCGTGTAGATATGTCTGGTAGGAGAGTGTAGATATGTCTGGTAGGAGCGTGTAGATATGTCTGGTAGGAGAGTGTAGATATGTCTGGTAGGAGCGTGTAGATATGTCTGGTAGGAGAGTGAATGATGTAATGTGTGTATGATGTAATGTGTGTATGATGTAATATGTGTACTATGTAATGTGTGTACTATGTAATATGTGTATAATGTAATGTGTGTACGATGTAATGTGTGTACTATGTAATGTGTGTACTATGTAATATGTGTATAATGTAATGTGTGTACGATGTAATGTGTGTACTATGTAATGTGTGTACTATGTAATATGTGTATAATGTAATGTGTGTACGATGTAATGTGTGTACTATGTAATGTGTGTACTATGTAATATGTGTATAATGTAATGTGTGTACTATGTAATGTGTGTACTATGTAATATGTGTATAATGTAATGTGTGTATAATGTAATGTGTCTATGATGTAATGTGTGTACTATGTAATGTGTGTATTATGTCATTAGTGTAGATGGAGGACTTGGATCTTCCCCAGATGAAGAGGGAGGTGGAGAGTCTTCAGTACCAGCTGGCCATCAACAGAGAGAAATCCTCCATCACGGTTACTGAGTAGGTAGTGCTGGTCTCTACCCCAGTGTCCTCCTGGTCTCTACCCCAGTGTCCTGTTGGTCTCTACCCCAGTGTCCTGTTGGTCTCTACCCCAGTGTCCTGTTGGTCTCTACCCCAGTGTCCTCCTGGTCTCTACCCCAGTGTCCTGTTGGTCTCTACCCCAGTGTCCTCCTGGTCTCTACCCCAGTGTCCTGTTGGTCTCTACCCCAGTGTCCTGCTGGTCTCTACCCCAGTGTCCTCCTGGTCTCTACCCCAGTGTCCTGTTGGTCTCTACCCCAGTGTCCTGCTGGTCTCTATCCCAGTGTCCTGCTGGTCTCTACCCCAGTGTCCTGCTGGTCTCTATCCCAGTGTCCTGCTGGTCTCTACCCCAGTGTCCTCCTGGTCTCTACCCCAGTGTCCTCCTGGTCTCTACCCCAGTGTCCTCCTGGTCTCTACCCCAGTGTCCTGTTGGTCTCTACCCCAGTGTCCTGTTGGTCTCTACCCCAGTGTCCTGTTGGTCTCTACCCCAGTGTCCTTCTGGTCTCTACCCCAGTGTCCTGTTGGTCTCTACCCCAGTGTCCTGTTGGTCTCTACCCCAGTGTCCTGTTGGTCTCTACCCCAGTGTCCTCCTGGTCTCTACCCCAGTGTCCTGTTGGTCTCTACCCCAGTGTCCTCCTGGTCTCTATCCCAGTGTCCTGTTGGTCTCTACCCCAGTGTCCTGCTGGTCTCTACCCCAGTGTCCTGTTGGTCTCTACCCCAGTGTCCTTCTGGTCTCTACCCCAGTGTCCTCCTGGTCTCTACCCCAGTGTCCTGCTGGTCTCTACCCCAGTGTCCTGCTGGTCTCTATCCCAGTGTCCTGCTGGTCTCTACCCCAGTGTCCTCCTGGTCTCTACCCCAGTGTCCTTGTCTCCTCTATCCCAGTGTCCTGCTGGTCTCTACCCCAGTGTCCTGTTGGTCTCTACCCCAGTGTCCTGCTGGTCTCTACCCCAGTGTCCTCCTGGTCTCTACCCCAGTGTCCTCCTGGTCTCTACCCCAGTGTCCTGCTGGTCTCTACCCCAGTGTCCTGCTGGTCTCTACCCCAGTGTCCTGTTGGTCTCTACCCCAGTGTCCTGCTGGTCTCTACCCCAGTGTCCTGTTGGTCTCTACCCCAGTGTCCTGTTGGTCTCTACCCCAGTGTCCTGCTGGTCTCTACCCCAGTGTCCTGTTGGTCTCTACCCCAGTGTCCTGTTGGTCTCTACCCCAGTGTCCTGTTGGTCTCTACCCCAGTGTCCTGTTGGTCTCTACCCCAGTGTCCTCCTGGTCTCTACCCCAGTGTCCTGTTGGTCTCTACCCCAGTGTCCTGTTGGTCTCTACCCCAGTGTCCTCCTGGTCTCTACCCCAGTGTCCTGCTGGTCTCTACCCCAGTGTCCTGCTGGTCTCTACCCCAGTGTCCTCCTGGTCTCTACCCCAGTGTCCTTCTGGTCTCTACCCCAGTGTCCTGCTGGTCTCTACCCCAGTGTCCTCCTGGTCTCTACCCCAGTGTCCTCCTGGTCTCTACCCCAGTGTCCTGTTGGTCTCTACCCCAGTGTCCTCCTGGTCTCTACCCCAGTGTCCTCCTGGTCTCTACCCCAGTGTCCTGCTGGTCTCTACCCCAGTGTCCTGCTGGTCTCTACCCCAGTGTCCTCCTGGTCTCTACCCCAGTGTCCTCCTGGTCTCTACCCCAGTGTCCTGTTGGTCTCTACCCCAGTGTCCTCCTGGTCTCTATCCCAGTGTCCTCCTGGTCTCTACCCCAGTGTCCTTCTGGTCTCTACCCCAGTGTCCTCCTGGTCTCTACCCCAGTGTCCTCCTGGTCTCTACCCCAGTGTCCTTCTGGTCTCTACCCCAGTGTCCTCCTGGTCTCTACCCCAGTGTCCTCCTGGTCTCTACCCCAGTGTCCTGTTGGTCTCTACCCCAGTGTCCTCCTGGTCTCTATCCCAGTGTCCTCCTGGTCTCTACCCCAGTGTCCTGCTGGTCTCTACCCCAGTGTCCTGCTGGTCTCTACCCCAGTGTCCTCCTGGTCTCTACCCCAGTGTCCTGCTGGTCTCTACCCCAGTGTCCTGCTGGTCTCTACCCCAGTGTCCTTCTGGTCTCTACCCCAGTGTCCTGCTGGTCTCTACCCCAGTGTCCTTCTGGTCTCTACCCCAGTGTCCTGTTGGTCTCTACCCCAGTGTCCTGCTGGTCTCTACCCCAGTGTCCTGCTGGTCTCTACCCCAGTGTCCTGCTGGTCTCTACCCCAGTGTCCTTCTGGTCTCTACCCCAGTGTCCTCCTGGTCTCTACCCCAGTGTCCTGTTGGTCTCTACCCCAGTGTCCTGCTGGTCTCTATCCCAGTGTCCTCCTGGTCTCTACCCCAGTGTCCTGTTGGTCTCTACCCCAGTGTCCTGCTGGTCTCTACCCCAGTGTCCTGTTGGTCTCTACCCCAGTGTCCTGCTGGTCTCTACCCCAGTGTCCTCCTGGTCTCTACCCCAGTGTCCTGTTGGTCTCTACCCCAGTGTCCTGCTGGTCTCTACCCCAGTGTCCTCCTGGTCTCTACCCCAGTGTCCTGCTGGTCTCTACCCCAGTGTCCTGCTGGTCTCTACCCCAGTGTCCTCCTGGTCTCTACCCCAGTGTCCTCCTGGTCTCTACCCCAGTGTCCTGTTGGTCTCTACCCCAGTGTCCTCCTGGTCTCTATCCCAGTGTCCTCCTGGTCTCTACCCCAGTGTCCTTCTGGTCTCTACCCCAGTGTCCTCCTGGTCTCTACCCCAGTGTCCTCCTGGTCTCTACCCCAGTGTCCTTCTGGTCTCTACCCCAGTGTCCTCCTGGTCTCTACCCCAGTGTCCTCCTGGTCTCTACCCCAGTGTCCTGTTGGTCTCTACCCCAGTGTCCTCCTGGTCTCTATCCCAGTGTCCTCCTGGTCTCTACCCCAGTGTCCTGCTGGTCTCTACCCCAGTGTCCTGCTGGTCTCTACCCCAGTGTCCTCCTGGTCTCTACCCCAGTGTCCTGCTGGTCTCTACCCCAGTGTCCTGCTGGTCTCTACCCCAGTGTCCTTCTGGTCTCTACCCCAGTGTCCTGCTGGTCTCTACCCCAGTGTCCTTCTGGTCTCTACCCCAGTGTCCTGTTGGTCTCTACCCCAGTGTCCTGCTGGTCTCTACCCCAGTGTCCTGCTGGTCTCTACCCCAGTGTCCTGCTGGTCTCTACCCCAGTGTCCTTCTGGTCTCTACCCCAGTGTCCTCCTGGTCTCTACCCCAGTGTCCTGTTGGTCTCTACCCCAGTGTCCTGCTGGTCTCTATCCCAGTGTCCTCCTGGTCTCTACCCCAGTGTCCTGTTGGTCTCTACCCCAGTGTCCTGCTGGTCTCTACCCCAGTGTCCTGTTGGTCTCTACCCCAGTGTCCTCCTGGTCTCTACCCCAGTGTCCTGTTGGTCTCTACCCCAGTGTCCTCCTGGTCTCTACCCCAGTGTCCTGCTGGTCTCTACCCCAGTGTCCTGCTGGTCTCTACCCCAGTGTCCTGCTGGTCTCTACCCCAGTGTCCTGCTGGTCTCTACCCCAGTGTCCTCCTGGTCTCTACCCCAGTGTCCTGTTGGTCTCTACCCCAGTGTCCTTGTCTCCTCTACCCCAGTGTCCTTCTGGTCTCTACCCCAGTGTCCTTGTCTCCTCTACCCCAGTGTCCTGCTGGTCTCTACCCCAGTGTCCTGTTGGTCTCTACCCCAGTGTCCTCCTGGTCTCTACCCCAGTGTCCTGCTGGTCTCTACCCCAGTGTCCTGCTGGTCTCTACCCCAGTGTCCTGCTGGTCTCTACCCCAGTGTCCTGCTGGTCTCTACCCAAGTGTCCTGCTGGTCTCTACCCCAGTGTCCTTCTGGTCTCTACCCCAGTGTCCTGCTGGTCTCTACCCCAGTGTCCTCCTGGTCTCTACCCCAGTGTCCTCCTGGTCTCTACCCCAGTGTCCTCCTGGTCTCTACCCCAGTGTCCTTCTGGTCTCTACCCCAGTGTCCTTGTCGTCTCTACCCCAGTGTCCTTGTCGTCTCTACCCCAGTGTCCTTGTCGTCTCTACCCCAGTGTCCTTGTCGTCTCTACCCCAGTGTCCTTGTCGTCTCTACCCCAGTGTCCTGCTGGTCTCTACCCCAGTGTCCTGCTGGTCTCTACCCCAGTGTCCTGCTGGTCTCTACCCCAGTTTCCTGCTGGTCTCTACCCCAGTTTCCTGCTGGTCTCTACCCCGGTGCCCTTGTCGTCTCTACCCCGGTGCCCTTGTCGTCTCTACCCCGGTGCCCTTGTCGTCTCTACCCCGGTGTCCTTCTGGTCTCTACCCCAGTGTCCTGCTGGTCTCTACCCCAGTGTCCTTGTCGTCTCTACCCCAGTGTCCTTGTCGTCTCTACCCCAGTGTCCTTGTCGTCTCTACCCCAGTGTCCTTGTCGTCTCTACCCCGGTGTCCTTGTCGTCTCTACCCCGGTGTCCTTGTCGTCTCTACCCCGGTGTCCTTCTGGTCTCTACCCCGGTTTCCTGCTGGTCTCTACCCCAGTGCCCTTGTCGTCTCTACCCCGGTGCCCTTGTCGTCTCTACCCCGGTGCCCTTGTCGTCTCTACCCCGGTGCCCTTCTGGTCTCTACCCCGGTGTCCTTCTGGTCTCTACCCCGGTGTCCTTCTGGTCTCTACCCCGGTGTCCTTCTGGTCTCTACCCCAGTGTCCTGCTGGTCTCTACCCCAGTGTCCTTGTCGTCTCTACCCCAGTGCCCTTGTCGTCTCTACCCCGGTGCCCTTGTCGTCTCTACCCCGGTGTCCTTCTGGTCTCTACCCCGGTGTCCTTCTGGTCTCTACCCCAGTGTCCTTCTGGTCTCTACCCCAGTGTCCTGTACCCCAGTGTCCTTGTCGTCTCTACCCCAGTGTCCTTGTCGTCTCTACCCCAGTGTCCTTGTCGTCTCTACCCCAGTGTCCTTGTCGTCTCTACCCCAGTGTCCTTGTCGTCTCTACCCCAGTGTCCTTGTCGTCTCTACCCCAGTGTCCTTGTCGTCTCTACCCCAGTGTCCTTGTCGTCTCTACCCCAGTGTCCTTGTCGTCTCTACCCCAGTGTCCTTGTCGTCTCTACCCCAGTGTCCTTGTCGTCTCTAGTTTCCTGCTGGTCTCCCCAGTGTCCTTGTCGTCTCTACCCCAGTGTCCTTGTCGTCTCTAC